>NC_141042.1:21787500-21795000 GCF_052040795.2 Danio rerio | reverse complement strand
AAGCAGATTTTGCAAGCAGAGTGGCGCAGCGGAAGCGTGCTGGGCCCATAACCCAGAGGTCGATGGACCGAAACCATCCTCTGCTAAAACAGTTTCATTTACACATATAGTTCCAACTTGCAAGACCTTTTGCTAAATAGGCAAAATAAATGAAATGTCCATGGTTTGAACATGTACTCTCAGCTCCTGTTTCATAGATGGGATTAGGCAAAGAAGCTATGATAGCAGAGGATGGTTTCGATCCATCGACCTCTGGGTTATGGGCCCAGCACGCTTCCGCTGCGCCACTCTGCTTCAAATCATCCCACATGGAACTCGAACCCACAATCCCTGGCTTAGGAGGCCAGTGCCTTATCCATTATGCCACTGGGGCAGGACACAAAAAAAGTATTGCGCAGCTTGAGAGTTAGTGACCTGTGGCAAGAATACTCCTCCACATAGAGGCATCCCAGTGAACGAGGCATTTATTCAGGGTTAAATGATTTGTCTCCATGCATGCAAACAACAAATCACACTTAATAGAGGGTGGTTTCCCTACTTCACTCTCTGAGTTATGGGCCAGGTGAAATAATGTTTTATCCCAGGTTATTTTTACAGTGATCAGCAAATGAGCAAAAGCAGATTTTGCAAGCAGAGTGGCGCAGCGGAAGCGTGCTGGGCCCATAACCCAGAGGTCGATGGACCGAAACCATCCTCTGCTAAAACAGTTTCATTTACACATATAGTTCCAACTTGCAAGACCTTTTGCTAAATAGGCAAAATAAATGAAATGTCTATGGTTTGAACATGTACTCTCAGCTCCTGTTTCATAGATGGGATTAGGTAAATAAGCTATGATAGCAGAGGATGGTTTCGATCCATCGACCTCTGGGTTATGGGGCCAGCACGCTTCCGCTGCGCCACTCTGCTCCAACCATCCCAGATGGTACTCGAACCCACAATCCCTGGCTTAGGAGGCCAGTGCCTTATCCATTAGGCCACTGGGGCAGGACACAAAAAAAAAGTATTGGGCAGCTTGAGAGTTAGTGACCTGTGGCAAGAATACTCCTCCACATTGAGGCATCCCAGTGAACAAGGCATTTATTCGGGTTTAAAAGATTTGTCTCCATACATGCAAACAACAAATCACACTTAATAGAGGGTGGTTTCCCTACTTCACTCTCTGAGTTATGGGCCAGGTGAAATAATGTTTTATCCCAGGTAATTTTACAGTGATCAGCAAATGAGCAAAAGCAGATTTTGCAAGCAGAGTGGCGCAGCGGAAGCGTGCTGGGCCCATAACCCAGAGGTCGATGGACCGAAACCATCCTCTGCTAAAACAGTTTCATTTACACATATAGTTCCAACTTGCAAGACCTTTTGCTAAATAGGCAAAATAAATGAAATGTCCATGGTTTGAACATGTACTCTCAGCTCCTGTTTCATAGATGGGATTAGGTAAAGAAGCTACGATAGCAGAGGATGGTTTCGATCCATCGACCTCTGGGTTATGGGCCCAGCACGCTTCCGCTGCGCCACTCTGCTCCAAATCACCCCACATGGAACTCGAACCCACAATCCCTGGCTTAGAAGGGCAGTGCCTTATCCATTATGCCACTGGGGCAGGACACAAAAAAAAGTATTGGGCAGCTTGAGAGTTAGTGACCTGTGGCAAGAATACTCCTCCACATTGAGGCATCCCAGTGAACGAGGCATTTATTCGGGTTTAAAAGATTTGTCTCCATACATGCAAACAACAAATCACACTTTATAGAGGGTGGTTTCCCTACTTCACTCTCTGAGTTATGGGCCAGGTGAACCAATGTTTTATCCCAGGTAATTTTAAAACGATCAGCAAAAGAGCAAAAACTGATTTTGTAAGCAGAGTGGCGCAGCGGAAGCGTGCTGGGCCCATAACCCAGAGGTCGATGGACCGAAACCATCCTCTGCTAAAACAGTTTCATTTACACATATAGTTCCAACTTGCAAGACCTTTTGCTAAATAGGCAAAACAAATGAAATGTCCATGGTT
Organism: Danio rerio; assembly: GCF_052040795.2. Classification (NCBI taxonomy): domain Eukaryota; kingdom Metazoa; phylum Chordata; class Actinopteri; order Cypriniformes; family Danionidae; genus Danio; species Danio rerio. The sequence continues at coordinate 21,792,989 of NC_141042.1, read as the reverse complement.
TGAACATGTACTCTCAGCTCCTGTTTCATAGATGGGATTAGGTAAATAAGCTATGACAGCAGAGGATGGTTTCGATCCATTGACCTCTGGGCCCAGCACGCTTCTACTGCGCCACTCTGCTCCAACCACCCCAGATGGGACTCGAACCCACAATCCCTGGCTTAGGAGGCCAGTGCCTTATCCATTAGGCCACTGGGGCAGGACACAAAAAAAAGTATTGGGCAGCTTGAGAGTCAGTGACCTGTGGCAAGAATACTCCTCCACATTGAGGCATCCCAGTGAACGAGGCATTTATTCGGGTTTAAAAGATTTGTCTCCATACATGCAAACAACAAATCACACTTAATAGAGGGTGGTTTCCCTACTTCACTCTCTGAGTTATGGGCCAGGTGAAATAATGTTTTATCCCAGGTAATTTTACAGTGATCAGCAAATGAGCAAAAGCAGATTTTGCAAGCAGAGCGGCGCAGCGGAAGCGTGCTGGGCCCATAACCCAGAGGTCGATGGACTGAAACCAACCTCTGCTAAAACAGTTTCATTTACACATATAGTACCAACTTGTAAGTCCTTTTGCTAAATAGGCAAAATAAATGAAATGTCCATGTTTTGAACATGTACTCTCAGCTCCTGTTTCATAGATGGGATTAGGTAAAGAAGCTATGATAGCAGAGGATGGTTTCGATCCATCGACCTCTGGGTTATGGGCCCAGCACGCTTCCGCTGCGCCACTCTGCTCCAAATCATCCCACATGGAACTCGAACCCACAATCCCTGGCTTAGGAGGCCAGTGCCTTATCCATTATGCCACTGGGGCAGGACACAAAAAAAAAAGTATTGGGCAGCTTGAGAGTTAGTGACCTGTGGCAAGAATACTCCTCCACATTGAGGCATCCCAGTGAACGAGGCATTTATTCGGGTTTAAAAGATTTGTCTCCATACATGCAAACAACAAATCACACTTAATAGAGGGTGGTTTCCCTACTTCACTCTCTGAGTTATGGGCCAGGTGAAATAATGTTTTATCCCAGGTAATTTTACAGTGATCAGCAAATGAGCAAAAGCAGATTTTGCAAGCAGAGTGGCGCAGCGGAAGCGTGCTGGGCCCATAACCCAGAGGTCGATGGACCGAAACCATCCTCTGCTAAAACAGTTTCATTTACACATATAGTTCCAACTTGCAAGACCTTTTGCTAAATAGGCAAAATAAATGAAATGTCCATGGTTTGAACATGTACTCTCAGCTCCTGTTTCATAGATGGGATTAGGCAAAGAAGCTATGATAGCATAGGATGGTTTCGATCCATCGACCTCTGGGTTATGGGCCCAGCACGCTTCCGCTGCGCCACTCTGCTTCAAATCATCCCACATGGAACTCTAAACCACAATCCCTGGCTTAGGAGGCCAGTGCCTTATCCATTATGCCACTGGGGCAGGACACAAAAAAAGTATTGCGCAGCTTGAGAGTTAGTGACCTGTGGCAAGAATACTCCTCCACATAGAGGCATCCCAGTGAACGAGGCATTTATTCAGGGTTAAATGATTTGTCTCCATGCATGCAAACAACAAATCACACTTAATAGAGGGTGGTTTCCCTACTTCACTCTCTGAGTTATGGGCCAGGTGAAATAATGTTTTATCCCAGGTTATTTTTACAGTGATCAGCAAATGAGCAAAAGCAGATTTTGCAAGCAGACTGGCGCAGCGGAAGCGTGCTGGGCCCATAACCCAGAGGTCGATGGACCGAAACCATCCTCTGCTAAAACAGTTTCATTTACACATATAGTTCCAACTTGCAAGACCTATTGCTAAATAGGCAAAATAAATGAAATGTCTATGGTTTGAACATGTACTCTCAGCTCCTGTTTCATAGATGGGATTAGGTAAATAAGCTATGATAGCAGAGGATGGTTTCGATCCATCGACCTCTGGGTTATGGGGCCAGCACGCTTCCGCTGCGCCACTCTGCTCCAACCATCCCAGATGGTACTCGAACCCACAATCCCTGGCTTAGGAGGCCAGTGCCTTATCCATTAGGCCACTGGGGCAGGACACAAAAAAAAAGTATTGGGCAGCTTGAGAGTTAGTGACCTGTGGCAAGAATACTCCTCCACATTGAGGCATCCCAGTGAACAAGGCATTTATTCGGGTTTAAAAGATTTGTCTCCATACATGCAAACAACAAATCACACTTAATAGAGGGTGGTTTCCCTACTTCACTCTCTGAGTTATGGGCCAGGTGAAATAATGTTTTATCCCAGGTAATTTTACAGTGATCAGCAAATGAGCAAAAGCAGATTTTGCAAGCAGAGTGGCGCAGCGGAAGCGTGCTGGGCCCATAACCCAGAGGTCGATGGACCGAAACCATCCTCTGCTAAAACAGTTTCATTTACACATATAGTTCCAACTTGCAAGACCTTTTGCTAAATAGGCAAAATAAATGAAATGTCCATGGTTTGAACATGTACTCTCAGCTCCTGTTTCATAGATGGGATTAGGCAAAGAAGCTATGATAGCATAGGATGGTTTCGATCCATCGACCTCTGGGTTATGGGCCCAGCACGCTTCCGCTGCGCCACTCTGCTTCAAATCATCCCACATGGAACTCTAAACCACAATCCCTGGCTTAGGAGGCCAGTGCCTTATCCATTATGCCACTGGGGCAGGACACAAAAAAAGTATTGCGCAGCTTGAGAGTTAGTGACCTGTGGCAAGAATACTCCTCCACATAGAGGCATCCCAGTGAACGAGGCATTTATTCAGGGTTAAATGATTTGTCTCCATGCATGCAAACAACAAATCACACTTAATAGAGGGTGGTTTCCCTACTTCACTCTCTGAGTTATGGGCCAGGTGAAATAATGTTTTATCCCAGGTTATTTTTACAGTGATCAGCAAATGAGCAAAAGCAGATTTTGCAAGCAGACTGGCGCAGCGGAAGCGTGCTGGGCCCATAACCCAGAGGTCGATGGACCGAAACCATCCTCTGCTAAAACAGTTTCATTTACACATATAGTTCCAACTTGCAAGACCTATTGCTAAATAGGCAAAATAAATGAAATGTCTATGGTTTGAACATGTACTCTCAGCTCCTGTTTCATAGATGGGATTAGGTAAATAAGCTATGATAGCAGAGGATGGTTTCGATCCATCGACCTCTGGGTTATGGGGCCAGCACGCTTCCGCTGCGCCACTCTGCTCCAACCATCCCAGATGGTACTCGAACCCACAATCCCTGGCTTAGGAGGCCAGTGCCTTATCCATTAGGCCACTGGGGCAGGACACAAAAAAAAAGTATTGGGCAGCTTGAGAGTTAGTGACCTGTGGCAAGAATACTCCTCCACATTGAGGCATCCCAGTGAACAAGGCATTTATTCGGGTTTAAAAGATTTGTCTCCATACATGCAAACAACAAATCACACTTAATAGAGGGTGGTTTCCCTACTTCACTCTCTGAGTTATGGGCCAGGTGAAATAATGTTTTATCCCAGGTAATTTTACAGTGATCAGCAAATGAGCAAAAGCAGATTTTGCAAGCAGAGTGGCGCAGCGGAAGCGTGCTGGGCCCATAACCCAGAGGTCGATGGACCGAAACCATCCTCTGCTAAAACAGTTTCATTTACACATATAGTTCCAACTTGCAAGACCTTTTGCTAAATAGGCAAAATAAATGAAATGTCCATGGTTTGAACATGTACTCTCAGCTCCTGTTTCATAGATGGGATTAGGTAAAGAAGCTACGATAGCAGAGGATGGTTTCGATCCATCGACCTCTGGGTTATGGGCCCAGCACGCTTCCGCTGCGCCACTCTGCTCCAAATCATCCCACATGGATTTCGAACCCACAATCCCTGGCTTAGGAGGCCAGTGCCTTATCCATTATGCCACTGGGGCAGGACACAAAAAAAGTATTGCGCAGCTTGAGAGTTAGTGACCTGTGGCAAGAATACTCCTCCACATAGAGTCATCCCAGTGAACGAGGCATTTATTCGGGTTTAAAAGATTTGTCTCCATACATGCAAACAACAAATCACACTTAATAGAGGGTGGTTTCCCTACTTCACTCTCTGAGTTATGGGCCTGGTGAACCAATGTTTTATCCCAGGTAATTTTAAAATGATCAGCAAAAGAGCAAAAACCGATTTTGTAAGCAGAGTGGCGCAGCGGAAGCGTGCTGGGCCCATAACCCAGAGGTCGATGGACCGTAACCATCCTCTGCTAAAACAGTTTCATTTACACATATAGTTCCAACTTGCAAGACCTTTTGCTAAATAGACAAAATAAATGAAATGTCCATGGTTTGAACATGTACTCTCAGCTCCTGTTTCATAGATGGGATTAGGTAAAGAAGCTATGATAGCAGAGGATGGTTTCTATCCATCGACCTCTAGGTTATGGGCCCAGCAAGCTTCCGCTGCGCCACTCTGCTCCAAATCACCCCACATGGAACTCGAACCCACAATCCCTGGCTTAGAAGGGCAGTGCCTTATCCATTATGCCACTGGGGCAGGACACAAAAAAAAGTATTGGGCAGCTTGAGAGTTAGTGACCTGTGGCAAGAATACTCCTCCACATTGAGGCATCCCAGTGAACGAGGCATTTATTCGGGTTTAAAAGATTTGTCTCCATACATGCAAACAACAAATCACACTTTATAGAGGGTGGTTTCCCTACTTCACTCTCTGAGTTATGGGCCAGGTGAACCAATGTTTTATCCCAGGTAATTTTAAAACGATCAGCAAAAGAGCAAAAACTGATTTTGTAAGCAGAGTGGCGCAGCGGAAGCGTGCTGGGCCCATAACCCAGAGGTCGATGGACCGAAACCATCCTCTGCTAAAACAGTTTCATTTACACATATAGTTCCAACTTGCAAGACCTTTTGCTAAATAGGCAAAACAAATGAAATGTCCATGGTTTGAACATGTACTCTCAGCTCCTGTTTCATAGATGGGATTAGGTAAATAAGCTATGACAGCAGAGGATGGTTTCGATCCATTGACCTCTGGGCCCAGCACGCTTCCGCTGCGCCACTCTTCTCCAACCACCCCAGATGGGACTCGAACCCACAATCCCTGGCTTAGGAGGCCAGTGCCTTATCCATTAGGCCACTGGGGCAGGACACAAAAAAAAGTATTGGGCAGCTTGAGAGTCAGTGACCTGTGGCAAGAATACTCCTCCACATTGAGGCATCCCAGTGAACGAGGCATTTATTCGGGTTTAAAAGATTTGTCTCCATACATGCAAACAACAAATCACACTTAATAGAGGGTGGTTTCCCTACTTCACTCTCTGAGTTATGGGCCAGGTGAACCAATGTTTTATCCCAGGTAATTTTAAAATGATCAGCAAAAGAGCAAAAACCGATTTTGTAAGCAGAGTGGCGCAGCGGAAGCGTGCTGGGCCCATAACCCAGAGGTCAATGGACCGAAACCATCCTCTGCTAAAACAGTTTCATTTACACATATAGTTCCAACTTGCAAGACCTTTTGCTT
>NC_141042.1:21777500-21782500 GCF_052040795.2 Danio rerio | reverse complement strand
TAGCAGAGGATGGTTTTGATCCATCGACTTCTGGGTTATGGGCCCAGCACACTTCCGCTGCGCCACTCTGCTCCAAACCGCCCCAGACAGGACTCGAACCCACAATCCCTGGCTTAGGAGGCCAGTGCCTTATCCATTAGGCCACTGGGGCAGGACACAAAAAAAAAGTATTGGGCAGCTTGAGAGTTAGTGACCTGTGGCAAGAATACTCCTCCACATTGAGGCATCCCAGTGAACGAGGCATTTATTCGGGTTTAAAAGATATGTCTCCATACATGCAAACAACAAATCACACTTAATAGAGGGTGGTTTCCCTACTTCACTCTCTGAGTTATGGGCCAGGTGAACCAATGTTTTATCCCAGGTAATTTTAAAATGATCAGCAAAAGAGCAAAAACCAATTTTGTAAGCAGAGTGGCGCAGCGGAAGCGTGCTGGGCCCATAACCCAGAGGTCGATGGACCGAAACCATCCTCTGCTAAAACAGTTTCATTTACACATATAGTTCCAACTTGCAAGACCTTTTGCTAAATAGGCAAAATAAATGAAATGTCCATGGTTTGAACATGTACTCTCAGCTCCTGTTTCATAGATGGGATTAGGTAAAGAAGCTATGATAGCAGAGGATGGTTTTGATCCATCGACCTCTGGGTTATGGGCCCAGCACGCTTCCGCTGCGCCACTCTGCTCCAAATCATCCCACATGGATTTCGAACCCACAATCCCTGGCTTAGGAGGCCAGTGCCTTATCCATTATGCCACTGGGGCAGGACACAAAAAAAGTATTGCGCAGCTTGAGAGTTAGTGACCTGTGGCAAGAATACTCCTCCACATAGAGGCATCCCAGTGAACGAGGCATTTATTCGGAGTTAAATGATTTGTCTCCATGCATGCAAACAACAAATCACACTTAATAGAGGGTGGTTTCCCTTCTTCACTCTCTGAGTTATGGGCCAGGTGAACCAATGTTTTATCCCAGGTAATTTTAAAATGATCAGCAAAAGAGCAAAAAACGATTTTGTAAGCAGAGTGGCGCAGCGGAAGCGTGCTGGGCCCATAACCCAGAGGTCGATGGACAGAAACCATCCTCTGCTAAAACAGTTTCATTTACACTTATAGTTCCAACTTGCAAGACCTTTTGCTAAATGGGCAAAATAAATGAAATGTCTATGGTTTGAACATGTACTCTCAGCTCCTGTTTCATAGATGGGATTAGGTAAAGAAGCTATAATGGCAGAGGATGGTTTCGATCCATCGACCTCTGGGTTATGGGCCCAGCACGCTTCCGCTGCGCCACTCTGCTCCAAATCACCCCACATGGAACTCGAACCCACAATCCCTGGCTTAGAAGGGCAGTGCCTTATCCATTATGCCACTGGGGCAGGACACAAAAAAAAGTATTGGGCAGCTTGAGAGTTAGTGACCTGTGGCAAGAATACTCCTCCACATTGAGGCATCCCAGTGAACGAGGCATTTATTCGGGGTTAAATGATTTGTCTCCATGCATGCAAACAACAAATCACACTTAATAGAGGGTGGTTTCCCTACTTCACTCTCTGAGTTATGGGCCAGGTGAAATAATGTTTTATCCCAGGTAATTTTACAGTGATCAGCAAATGAGCAAAAGCAGAATTTGCAAGCAGAGTGGCGCAGCGGAAGCGTGCTGGGCCCATAACCCAGAGGTCGATGGACCGAAACCATCCTCTGCTAAAACAGTTTCATTTACACATATAGTTCCAACTTGCAAGACCTTTTGCTAAATAGGCAAAATAAATGAAATGTCCATGGTTTGAACATGTACTCTCAGCTCCTGTTTCATAGATGGGATTAGGTAAATAAGCTATGATAGCAGAGGATGGTTTTGATCCATCGACTTCTGGGTTATGGGCCCAGCACACTTCCGCTGCGCCACTCTGCTCCAAACCACCCCAGACAGGACTCGAACCCACAATCCCTGGCTTAGAAGGCCAGTGCCTTATCCATTAGGCCACTGGGGCAGGACACAAAAAAAAAGTATTGGGCAGCTTGAGAGTTAGTGACCTGTGGCAAGAATACTCCTCCACATTGAGGCATCCCAGTGAACGAGGCATTTATTCGGGTTTAAAAGATTTGTCTCCATACATGCAAACAACAAATCACACTTAATAGAGGGTGGTTTCCCTACTTCACTCTCTGAGTTATGGGCCAGGTGAACCAATGTTTTATCCCAGGTAATTTTAAAATGATCAGCAAAAAAGCAAAAACCAATTTTGTAAGCAGAGTGGCGCAGCGGAAGCGTGCTGGGCCCATAACCCAGAGGTCGATGGACCGAAACCATCCTCTGCTAAAACAGTTTCATTTACACATATAGTTCCAACTTGCAAGACCTTTTGCTAAATAGGCAAAATAAATGAAATGTCCATGGTTTGAACATGTACTCTCAGCTCCTGTTTCATAGATGGGATTAGGTAAAGAAGCTATGATAGCAGAGGATGGTTTTGATCCATCGACCTCTGGGTTATGGGCCCAGCACGCTTCCGCTGCGCCACTCTGCTCCAAATCATCCCACATGGATTTCGAACCCACAATCCCTGGCTTAGGAGGCCAGTGCCTTATCCATTATGCCACTGGGGCAGGACACAAAAAAAGTATTGCGCAGCTTGAGAGTTAGTGACCTGTGGCAAGAATACTCCTCCACATAGAGGCATCCCAGTGAACGAGGCATTTATTCGGAGTTAAATGATTTGTCTCCATGCATGCAAACAACAAATCACACTTAATAGAGGGTGGTTTCCCTACTTCACTCTCTGAGTTATGGGCCAGGTGAACCAATGTTTTATCCCAGGTAATTTTAAAATGATCAGCAAAAGAGCAAAAAACGATTTTGTAAGCAGAGTGGCGCAGCGGAAGCGTGCTGGGCCCATAACTCAGAGGTTGATGGACCGAAACCATCCTCTGCTAAAACAGTTTCATTTACACATATAGTTCCAACTTGCAAGACCTTTTGCTAAATAGGCAAAATAAATGAAATGTCCATGGTTTGAACATGTACTCTCAGCTCCTGTTTCATAGATGGGATTAGGTAAAGAAGCTATGATAGCAGAGGATGGTTTCGATCCATCGACCTCTGGGTTATGGGCCCAGCACACTTCCGCTGCGCCACTCTGCTCCAAACCACCCCAGATGGGACTCGAACCCACAATCCCTGGCTTACAAGGGCAGTGTCTTATCCATTATGCCACTGGGGCAGGACACAAAAAAAAGTATTGGGCAGCTTGAGAGTTAGTGACCTGTGGCAAGAATACTCCTCCACATTGAGGCATCCCAGTGAACGAGGCATTTATTCGGGGTTAAATGATTTGTCTCCATGCATGCAAACAACAAATCACACTTAATAGAGGGTGGTTTCCCTACTTCACTCTCTGAGTTATGGGCCAGGTGAAATAATGTTTTATCCCAGGTAATTTTACAGTGATCAGCAAATGAGCAAAAGCAGATTTTGCAAGCAGAGTGGCGCAGCGGAAGCGTGCTGGGCCCATAACCCAGAGGTCGATGGACCGAAACCATCCTCTGCTAAAACAGTTTCATTTACACATATAGTTCCAACTTGCAAGACCTTTTGCTAAATAGGCAAAATAAATGAAATGTCCATGGTTTGAACATGTACTCTCAGCTCCTGTTTCATAGATGGGATTAGGTAAAGAAGCTATGATAGCAGAGGATGGTTTTGATCCATCGACTTCTGGGTTATGGGCCCAGCACACTTCCGCTGCGCCACTCTGCTCCAAACCGCCCCAGACAGGACTCGAACCCACAATCCCTGGCTTAGGAGGCCAGTGCCTTATCCATTAGGCCACTGGGGCAGGACACAAAAAAAAAGTATTGGGCAGCTTGAGAGTTAGTGACCTGTGGCAAGAATACTCCTCCACATTGAGGCATCCCAGTGAACGAGGCATTTATTCGGGTTTAAAAGATATGTCTCCATACATGCAAACAACAAATCACACTTAATAGAGGGTGGTTTCCCTACTTCACTCTCTGAGTTATGGGCCAGGTGAACCAATGTTTTATCCCAGGTAATTTTAAAATGATCAGCAAAAGAGCAAAAACCAATTTTGTAAGCAGAGTGGCGCAGCGGAAGCGTGCTGGGCCCATAACCCAGAGGTCGATGGACCGAAACCATCCTCTGCTAAAACAGTTTCATTTACACATATAGTTCCAACTTGCAAGACCTTTTGCTAAATAGGCAAAATAAATGAAATGTCCATGGTTTGAACATGTACTCTCAGCTCCTGTTTCATAGATGGGATTAGGTAAAGAAGCTATGATAGCAGAGGATGGTTTTGATCCATCGACCTCTGGGTTATGGGCCCAGCACGCTTCCGCTGCGCCACTCTGCTCCAAATCATCCCACATGGATTTCGAACCCACAATCCCTGGCTTAGGAGGCCAGTGCCTTATCCATTATGCCACTGGGGCAGGACACAAAAAAAGTATTGCGCAGCTTGAGAGTTAGTGACCTGTGGCAAGAATACTCCTCCACATAGAGGCATCCCAGTGAACGAGGCATTTATTCGGAGTTAAATGATTTGTCTCCATGCATGCAAACAACAAATCACACTTAATAGAGGGTGGTTTCCCTTCTTCACTCTCTGAGTTATGGGCCAGGTGAACCAATGTTTTATCCCAGGTAATTTTAAAATGATCAGCAAAAGAGCAAAAAACGATTTTGTAAGCAGAGTGGCGCAGCGGAAGCGTGCTGGGCCCATAACCCAGAGGTCGATGGACAGAAACCATCCTCTGCTAAAACAGTTTCATTTACACTTATAGTTCCAACTTGCAAGACCTTTTGCTAAATGGGCAAAATAAATGAAATGTCTATGGTTTGAACATGTACTCTCAGCTCCTGTTTCATAGATGGGATTAGGTAAAGAAGCTATAATGGCAGAGGATGGTTTCGATCCATCGACCTCTGGGTTATGGGCCCAGCACGCTTCCGCTGCGCCACTCTGCTCCAAATCA
>NC_141042.1:21765000-21775000 GCF_052040795.2 Danio rerio | reverse complement strand
GGCCAGTGCCTTATCCATTAGGCCACTGGGGCAGGACACAAAAAAAAAGTATTGGGCAGCTTGAGAGTTAGTGACCTGTGGCAAGAATACTCCTCCACATTGAGGCATCCCAGTGAACGAGGCATTTATTCGGGTTTAAAAGATATGTCTCCATACATGCAAACAACAAATCACACTTAATAGAGGGTGGTTTCCCTACTTCACTCTCTGAGTTATGGGCCAGGTGAACCAATGTTTTATCCCAGGTAATTTTAAAATGATCAGCAAAAGAGCAAAAACCAATTTTGTAAGCAGAGTGGCGCAGCGGAAGCGTGCTGGGCCCATAACCCAGAGGTCGATGGACCGAAACCATCCTCTGCTAAAACAGTTTCATTTACACATATAGTTCCAACTTGCAAGACCTTTTGCTAAATAGGCAAAATAAATGAAATGTCCATGGTTTGAACATGTACTCTCAGCTCCTGTTTCATAGATGGGATTAGGTAAAGAAGCTATGATAGCAGAGGATGGTTTTGATCCATCGACCTCTGGGTTATGGGCCCAGCACGCTTCCGCTGCGCCACTCTGCTCCAAATCATCCCACATGGATTTCGAACCCACAATCCCTGGCTTAGGAGGCCAGTGCCTTATCCATTATGCCACTGGGGCAGGACACAAAAAAAGTATTGCGCAGCTTGAGAGTTAGTGACCTGTGGCAAGAATACTCCTCCACATAGAGGCATCCCAGTGAACGAGGCATTTATTCGGAGTTAAATGATTTGTCTCCATGCATGCAAACAACAAATCACACTTAATAGAGGGTGGTTTCCCTTCTTCACTCTCTGAGTTATGGGCCAGGTGAACCAATGTTTTATCCCAGGTAATTTTAAAATGATCAGCAAAAGAGCAAAAAACGATTTTGTAAGCAGAGTGGCGCAGCGGAAGCGTGCTGGGCCCATAACCCAGAGGTCGATGGACAGAAACCATCCTCTGCTAAAACAGTTTCATTTACACTTATAGTTCCAACTTGCAAGACCTTTTGCTAAATGGGCAAAATAAATGAAATGTCTATGGTTTGAACATGTACTCTCAGCTCCTGTTTCATAGATGGGATTAGGTAAAGAAGCTATAATGGCAGAGGATGGTTTCGATCCATCGACCTCTGGGTTATGGGCCCAGCACGCTTCCGCTGCGCCACTCTGCTCCAAACCACCCCAGATGGGACTCGAACCCACAATCCCTGGCTTAGGAGGCCAGTGCCTTATCCATTAGGCCACTGGGGCAGGACACAATAAAAAAAGTATTGGGCAGCTTGAGAATTAGTGACCTGTGGCAAGAATACTCCTCCACATTGAGGCATCCCAGTGAACGAGGCATTTATTCGGGTTTAAAAGATTTGTCTCCATACATGCAAAAAACAAATCACACTTAATAGAGGGTGGTTTCCCTACTTCACTCTCTGAGTTATGGGCCAGGTGAACCAATGTTTTATTCCAGGTAATTTTAAAATGATCAGCAAAAGAGCAAAAACCGATTTTGTAAGCAGAGTGGCGCAGCAGAATGTAAGAATCAGCTCTTTGGTTTAAATCATGTTTAAACTTTGGGGATTCGAATCAAAGATTCGAACATGATTCACATAGAATTATTTAAAGCTTACACTTAACTTAAGTATTTGTCCAGCAAATAGAACAGTTAGTGTAAAGCAATTCTGTATTATATTATTACGTGGCCAACAATAACAATATAAAAACAGTATCTAATTATTTATTAAGCAAGGTAGCAGTATCTGAAGCTGAGGCATTAACTTATAAAGCACACAACACACCAACGCGGATCTTAAAAACGAAACAAAAGTTTATTGCTACTCTATAACACAAAGTACTAATCTACGTAAAACAAACAAACGCACATACATACACACACGCACAAGCAGTTTGAGGAGAGTTTTGACTGAGTGGATTTAACTTCTAGCCTTTGCTAAGTTCTTAGCATTGCAACCTGAGAGAAACCATAAAAGAAGAGAATTTCGCTATTCTTTACTACTTAAACATAATTCACACCAGAGTCAGCAATGGATAGAAACCTTGTTTGTGCTACTTGCGTTCTGATGTAATTTGGTTTCCTCGACTGGTCCAAAGGGAAATCCCGGCGAAGCTGATTGGTCAGCGTAGCAACTTCAGTGACGTGATGGAATTCCCTTGTCGGTGAAGAGGGGTTTCCTTAGTCGGTTGCTAGGGATACGGATGTTGGACAAGGCGGCGTTAGAAGTCCTTCCTGGGTTCCTGTAGTTAGGATGAGTTTCAGAGTTTGGATGTGTTGACCCGATGGCTTGTTGTTGAAGCGGTTGCACAAGCAGATCGGGGGTCGAGCCGGCAGCAAGTGAAGGTCGCGGTCTGCTCCGTGATGTAACGAGGCTTCCGGCGAGGCGATGTAACGGCCACAGCACGAGAAGAGCGACGTCCGGGCAGCGACGGCGGTGACGACTGGCAAAGATGACCGGCAAAAGACGACGATGAAATTCCTTTGTTCAAAGTTTTATAGGCTTTGGTAGAGGCTGGGTCTACACAATGCTTGTCCAATCAGATAAGGTGCGGGGTGGAGTCACACCCCAATTCTGCCCTCTAGGAGGCCGGGTTGACACCTGGTGTGGGTGCTGCTTTGATAGCATAGTGGTTAAAATAAAGTCTTATAACGTCAACACTTTTCATAGTATGGTTTCTTCATATAAACCAATGCATTTAAAATGTTCCTAGCTTTCAATCGATACCAAACAAAGTATTTCACAAACATTCTGTAGATTTCATTTGTCACTGAGGGCTATTACTCAAGAACTATCTATAACAGTTTTGTTAAACACATGGAACATGTACACACAAAAACCTACAGAAACATAAAGTAAACATACATTACTCAAATAAACTGTTTTACTTAAATGTCCATTAAACTTTGGAAGCGTTTCTGATCGCTTCTGTGTCTGCCTGAGAATGTGTATTCCTTGCAGACGCCAAAGGACAAGCGAACCAAAAGGTACTTCTCAAAAACCGGTTTGGTGGGTTTTTGATTGTAGAGCCTCTTATTGTTTTAGGGTGTAAAGTTAATTAACACGCAACTGTGATGTTGACTGGCTAGGTATCCTGTGGATTTGCCTTTTGCTGGGTGCCTGTGGATTGCTTTGAAAATGAAATCAATCTCAGACTCGTAGGCACCAACCAATCTTTTAAGGATAACATGGTCTGTGGCTTGTTCGGTTCTGGAACGATCCGTTGACTCACTACATCCCCCATTTGGATGGTGATGTTCCTGGCATGAACATCGGCAGACACTGGAACAAGAGACATAGGTAGAGAGAGAACAGACACACAAGACACAAACCACATTTCCATTCCATAGACTGAGTTCTGGTGCAGGTTTTAGCTTAAATTGTTCGTGTTAGGAACACAAGGTGTAGTGTAACATTGCCTGAAATAATTCAAATTTAGTTATTTAGCTAGTTTACTTCATTGCAAGTATGGAGTGGCGCTAGCTTCAACTTAAATGAGCAATAATTCTGCAGCAATTGATACTAATTTGGGAGAAGGAGTCAATCCTACTTTTAGGCCCTATGCATGAATTTGCAGGAGTTCCCTGTAGAGGGGACTGGAACTGCAAATCAGTTAGGGGGAGAGAGAGAAAGAAGGAAATCAAGAGGCACAGGGATGCAAAAAACAAGGTAGGTTAAAAACCAGCAATAACAGTGTTGCATATGTGGAGTGGCTCCTCTCTTACTAGAGGTTGTTCTAGCAGTGCTGTAGAGGAGAAAGTATTAGTGTTGTGTTTAACTAGGTGTTCCCTAGAATGTCAAAGGTTATGTTAGTATGTAGAGGGTAGAACAGTTGATCTGTGTCAAGTTGTGGTCCTCCCCCATTTGTTTTTCAATGATGATGGAGCAGTCAAATGTTCATCCAGTAACGGAGGTAGCGGAGTTTGGCATGGGTCAGGAAGGGTTTCAGGACTGAACTGAGGTTTGTCGGAGGAGTGGCAGACGACCCGAACGGCACTTTTGGGAGCCTGAGGGCTTTCACCTGCAAGTGTTTGTTGGTTCAGGTGGTTGTTGCTTCTCCGCTCGGCGACTAGTCAGGCTGAATCTGCTTTTTCCTTTTCCCGTTTCCTGTCCTCCTCTATGCATTTGAGAAACTCTTTCATCATCAATTTCACCAGTTCTTGAGGGTTAAATCCCGGTGGGGCATTTTCCTCTTGCTGGGATTGAGTCTGAGCGTTGTCAGGGTGGAAGTTTTTGGAGTACCTTCGTTGACTCCTTGGACTTGATGATCCAGGGTTTTGATGTCTTCCCTTAGATGGTGACCAGCTTTTGTTTGACCCCCATTGGTTTCTTTCCTGGTGGTGTTCAGGTGAGCGTCGTTGTCCACGCGGTCCATCCCAGTGACTGTTCCTCTGTTTGAATCTCGTGTCAGCATAGGAGTTCCGTTGTCTATTGGACGGAGACGCATTCCACGCTGGGGATAGTGGTCTCACGCTGTTTGGGCGTCGGGCACCCTCTAGTGCCAGTTCTGGATGGGTGTTAAAGTCAAAAACTGTGGCAGTTTTAGTGTTCTTTTCTAACACCATCTTTTGTTTGTCGTGGGCTTTCTGTGTCAAATCTCGCAATTGTTGGATGCTCATTGTTCGTGGGCATGCGAGTACTCCGAGATGTTGGCTTACTGCAGGATGGAGGTTTCTCAGGAAGAGAATCTTAAAGTTCAGGTCTTCTTCCATATTCGGTTCGTTGCGAGTTCCGAAAAGGCTTGCCTGAGTCGGTTGTAGTAAGCATGTGGGGACTCATTGCGAGCTTGTTTTGTCTCCAGAGCACCTAAAAGTCCTTGATCTGATTCAGGGTTTGCAAACTCTCTGATGAGGGCTTCTTGGAGCAAGCGATAATCATTCTTTACCCGAGCCGGTTGTCGGTCCAGGAAGCTGCGCACCTCAGTGCTGGATGTGGCTCGAAGCAAATACAGTCTTTCTTTATTAGAGACATTAGGTCTCATTTCCAGATGGAAATCAATGTCTTGCAAATATGCGTGGACCTCCAAACCACCTGACACACTTGGAGTAAACTTGCCAATGTTTCTGGCCAGCTTGTCAAGGTCTTTGAGGTCCAGACTGTATGACGATCTGTGACTGGCTATCACAGGCTCTCGTCGCTGTGGGGTAAGGTAAGGCTCTTCAGAAGGTGTTGGCGAAGATCTTCGGCATGGTTTCTCACCTCTTTCAATAGGTGAGAGCTCAGGGACAGGGGATCCCGTCCTGCTTGGCAGGGGCGAGGCTGGTGCACATCTTGTCTTTGGAGGTTCATAGCGCAGTGCGTAGGCATGCCTGAGTTCACTGGCGGATTCCTCTTTGATGTCATCCACTTCCTGCATTAGTCTGTCGATCTCATGTCTTGCTTCGCTCAGGTGAGTTTCAAGGGCTTTGATTCTGGCCTTTTTGTCTCTTAAGTCCACCTTCGCTTCTTTCAGTAGTTGTTCAGCGTAATCTAGCTTGTTAGCGACGTCAGCGTGGTCTGCTCTGGCTTGTTCTCTTTCTTCTGTGATGGCTGTTAGAGCTTCTTGTAGTTTGTCGATCTCCTCTTTGGTACCTTCATCTATCTCATTTGGTTGATTCAGACGTTCCTGAGCCTCTAGCTCTAGCTGCTCGGTGCGGGCTTGCAGGCGTGTCAGCTTGTGTTGGAGTTGGGAGGCGTGTCTGTCACTCAATTTGAGGGTGGCTATGAGTGTGTGACTCAAAGTACCAGTGATTTTGGCCAGCTCCTTGTGGTTGAAGCTTTGACTTGGGTCTTGCTTCATGATGCTGTCTATGTTCTCATCCAATTGGTTTTGCGTCAGGGGCTGCAGTGTTTCGGCAGCTTTAGGGAGGAAACTGCCTGTTACAACGCTCAGCCATTTTTCCAGGTCCTTCCAGTGGCCAACAGGATCTTTGGAGTGAGCCATGTTTTGCGGCGAGGGGAGGACTTAGGATTTAACTGACACAGACCTTGAAGAGAGATAGAGAGGAGAAAGAAAAAAAACAAGGTAGAACAATGCAAACAGAAAAGGAGAAATGTTAATGTGCAATGTTAAGTGTATACTAATGTTGAGTTAAGTGTGGTTCTCTGGAACTGTGGCCCTCTGATGGGTATGCGTGTCTAACTGGTAGTCTCTGTGGAAAGAGTCAGTAGCACAGACACAGTGAGAGAACAGTGAAAGCAAAAGTGATAAGGAGACTAAGGAGTAGGGTGAAAATCTGTAGTTTCCACTTTCCTAGAGAGAGGGTTCCTTTAGCTTTTGTTAAATATAAAATAAGATTTCTAAATATCAGGACTGAAGTTGCTATTAACTTTCTTCTGAAGTGACAGAAAGTAGGACAACAATAACAGTATTGGCTTCTGAATAGGATTGACTCCGTACACCAAATAAATTGTTTCTGGATGCGTGTTTAGAATTGGATCTAACGACGCCTATCCTCTTGTTGACCTGATGAGTGAGAAAGGAGGGGTGAGATCAGACAATTTCAACAATTAAAAGTGTTCAAGTGTCCCAAACATCTATTAAATGTTTCTGAAATTCTCTGCTTTTTGACTCTCACAAGCACAATCCTTAAACCAGCATCAATAGTGTAGTTAAAAGAAGATAACTAGTAGAAAGAGATAACAAAGGAGTTAGTTTTCTCTTAGCATTAGGTGTCTTTAAGGATGTCAAAGCGGTGGCGCTGTCGAGTTGACACTACAAGAAGTGTTGGTTTTATTGTGTTATATAGTAAATGCTTAGCCTACGTAGTAGAAAAATCTGAATTTTCCTTTTGTAGTTTGGCTAATTGGAGGGCTACTGCTCTAAGACTAGGCTCAATGATGGCTTAGGTTGGTACCGTTACAGCTCACTGGGCTGGACTGTCCAATTGCATCAATGAAGCAGCAGGGGGAGCACTGTCTGTTAGCAGGCTTAAAATAAACTAAATTTAATAGACTAAATTCAATTTTGAACTTAGCTTTAAATCTGAAACGTGGTAATAAATTTTATAAGTTATCTTTAAAATTGTTAAGAACACTTATGACTAAATTTTATTATAATTGTTACTAAAATGATAGAGCCATGCATAAATGAACCATTAATGAAATTAAAATTTCATAACAATGAAGTTGGTTAAAGTAACATTTAATGCAGTTTATCATTAAATTAAACAATTATAATTTATTTAATCAGTGTGTCTTATCTGTATAAATCAACAATTATAGGAAATGGGTGTTCCTAGATGTTGATGAATGGAAAAAGTATTTATAATTGAATAAGTCAGAGAGCATTAATTTATAGTCATGAAAACAAAACTATAATTCATCACTAATAAAACCAACAGCTTATGTGAGTTCAAACTGATCAAATTCAACAGGCCAAGTACAGCAAGAAAAAAAATAATAATAATAAAATGATGGTGATTAAACTCAGCAGTTAGATCGTGCACACTTTTATTAACTTTGCATTTGTCAACTTTTCCAAGGTGAGTAAAGAGAAACAACTTAGATGCAAGAGTTATTTCAAACATCAGCCATTCAATGCATTAAAGACCACTAAATGCTACGTGCTATCTATTAGCCTTCGCTGCTACTGGAAATGCATAGACTTCAATGCAAACGCGTTAGCGTTAGTTTAGCTTAGCTTCACGCTATGCTCTTTGTTTACAATTCAAGCTGGCGCTGGCGGACTGCACATGCGCGCTTGAATGTAATTCCGGCAAGTCTCTCTGTACTTCCGGACCAAGGTTGCTGCTATGGCAACGACCACAAAGTGGAATAATAGCAAATTTCACAGTATCACTTGAGATGGCGGCGCATCTCACACTGTTCAAGCAAAAAGCACTAGTTAGATTTTAAATCTTATCAGTACTGAACCATCTCAACTCATGAAAGTGAGATAAATTAATCAACAGGATTTCTGAGATTAATACAAATCGTGACAGAGATATGGGGGATCTCAGCACTCTGTGTTAAGTCTGTGTAGACTGCAAACACATCCGTGGAATCAAACCACAATTTCAATTGATCAATTTCAAAACTTCTCCTATAAACTACGCTAGGCAGCTCTCTCTTAGCTCCGCGTTTTAAATCATTTACTAAGTATTAGCAAATTACAGGGCAACAAGAATTTAGTTAGCTATGCTAAATCAGTTACCAGGAGAAAACACAGCTGAGTTTCCATCCGGGAATCGCGGCGTACGAAATCATACTGTGAAGGCCTTATATAACGTGATGAGATAAGCACAAAGGAATACGCTTTGTCTTTCTCTACATGCGCTTTAGAGCGGCTTACAGTGTGTCTCGGCGGACAACTTAAATGAAGTTTTACTTTCTTAACAACACTAAATGCAGTCAAGCAATAAAACAAATGGTACCACAATGAAATTGTGCAGTAGCAAACTTTTGTTCCCTCTAATCTATTCTTTCCGGACAAAAATAGAAAAGATTAACAACGTGATTTCTGGGTTTTGTGCTTTAAAAGTTAGATCTGCTTGCCTGAATTATTCTCCACCACTATGTAAGAATCAGCTCTTTGGTTTAAATCATGTTTAAACTTTGGGGATTCGAATCAAAGATTCGAACATGATTCACATAGAATTATTTAAAGCTTACACTTAACTTAAGTATTTGTCCAGCAAATAGAACAGTTAGTGTAAAGCAATTCTGTATTATATTATTACGTGGCCAACAATAACAATATAAAAACAGTATCTAATTATTTATTAAGCAAGGTAGCAGTATCTGAAGCTGAGGCATTAACTTATAAAGCACACAACACACCAACACGGATCTTAAAAACGAAACAAAAGTTTATTGCTACTCTATAACACAAAGTACTAATCTACGTAAAACAAACAAACGCACATACATACACACACGCACAAGCAGTTTGAGGAGAGTTTTGACTGAGTGGATTTAACTTCTAGCCTTTGCTAAGTTCTTAGCATTGCAACCTGAGAGAAACCATAAAAGAAGAGAATTTCGCTATTCTTTACTACTTAAACATAATTCACACCAGAGTCAGCAATGGATAGAAACCTTGTTTGTGCTACTTGCGTTCTGATGTAATTTGGTTTCCTCGACTGGTCCAAAGGGAAATCCCGGCGAAGCTGATTGGTCAGCGTAGCAACTTCAGTGACGTGATGGAATTCCCTTGTCGGTGAAGAGGGGTTTCCTTAGTCGGTTGCTAGGGATACGGATGTTGGACAAGGCGGCGTTAGAAGTCCTTCCTGGGTTCCTGTAGTTAGGATGAGTTTCAGAGTTTGGATGTGTTGACCCGATGGCTTGTTGTTGAAGCGGTTGCACAAGCAGATCGGGGGTCGAGCCGGCAGCAAGTGAAGGTCGCGGTCTGCTCCGTGATGTAACGAGGCTTCCGGCGAGGCGATGTAACGGCCACAGCACGAGAAGAGCGACGTCCGGGCAGCGACGGCGGTGACGACTGGCAAAGATGACCGGCAAAAGACGACGATGAAATTCCTTTGTTCAAAGTTTTATAGGCTTTGGTAGAGGCTGGGTCTACACAATGCTTGTCCAATCAGATAAGGTGCGGGGTGGAGTCACACCCCAATTCTGCCCTCTAGGAGGCCGGGTTGACACCTGGTGTGGGTGCTGCTTTGATAGCATAGTGGTTAAAATAAAGTCTTATAACGTCAACACTTTTCATAGTATGGTTTCTTCATATAAACCAATGCATTTAAAATGTTCCTAGCTTTCAATCGATACCAAACAAAGTATTTCACAAACATTCTGTAGATTTCATTTGTCACTGAGGGCTATTACTCAAGAACTATCTATAACAGTTTTGTTAAACACATGGAACATGTACACACAAAAACCTACAGAAACATAAAGTAAACATACATTACTCAAATAAACTGTTTTACTTAAATGTCCATTAAACTTTGGAAGCGTTTCTGATCGCTTCTGTGTCTGCCTGAGAATGTGTATTCCTTGCAGACGCCAAAGGACAAGCGAACCAAAAGGTACTTCTCAAAAACCGGT
>NC_141042.1:21620000-21762500 GCF_052040795.2 Danio rerio | reverse complement strand
AATTTATATGTTATAGCAAAATAATAAATACAAAGTAAAAAAAAAAAAAGGAAAAATCAAGAGAGGCAAAAAATTGTAAAAAGTTAAAAATTTTGTAGGTTGTACTTTTTGTGAAATATTTTGCTTTAATTTAATTGTATTAACTTTCTATTTCTAAATATGCTCTGTGATTAAAATTTTATTTTAATAAATATATCTGTATAATAAATTTGTTTTGTTTAAATGCACCAACAAACATTGCCTAAATTCACAGAGAAATGGATTAAAATAGTCATTTTTAAAATAGGGTGTACTCAATTATGCACTGTCTGTGTGTACATATATTCAGTTGAAGTCAGAATTATTAGCCCCCCTGAATTATTAACCCCCCTGTTTATTTTCCCCCAATTTAAAGAAAATAAGTTTTTTTTTTAACACATTTCTAAACATAGTAACTCATAACTCAATTTTAATAACTCATATCTAATAATTGATTTATTTTATCTTTGTTTTGATGATGGTAAATAATATTTTACTATATATGTTTTCAAGACACTTTTATACAGCTTAAAGTGACATTTAAAGGCTTAACTAGGTTAATTAGGTTAACTAGGCAGGTTAGGGTAATTAGGTAAGTTATTGTAAAACAATGCTTGTTCTGTAGACTATCGTAAAAAATATTGCTTAAAGAGGGAAAATAATTTTGACCTTAAAATGGTGTTGAAAAATGTAAAACTTATTTTATTCTAGCCAAAATAAAACAAATAGAATTTTCTCTAGACGGAAAAATATTATCAGACATACTGTGAAAATTGTTCCATTGCTCCGTTAAACATAATTTGGGAATTTTTTAAAAAAGAAAAAAATTGAAAGGGGGCTAATAATTTTGACTTCAACTTTAAAAAAAATAAAAAATAAACATTGTTCTTGTAGTTAAACTGCATTTGACCACACATTCACTATTGTTTATGTACAGTGGCCACATGAAAAAAAACACTATTGTAATTCATGGTAAATAATACTACAATGATTTTGAACCATACTATATTTTAATACTTGAATAATTCTGTTGTGATGATTTTTATATTTCATACGGTAACTCAAGAACTATAATAATATAAACAAATTATCCAGTATTGTAGTTTTCTATAATACATCACAGTTTAGTAAGCACCACACTGTAGTAAAAACTAAAGTATTCTACAGGATTTAATACAGTTTATTAGTTCAGTATTGTTATTAGTACAGTATGCTGCACTATTCATTAACATGTGAAGTAAATACTGTAATACTACAGTATGTAATATAATACATTTTACTATTATATGGTCCAAGCCACTATAAATTGCTAATAGTAATTTCATGTGTGTATCCATATTTTAATAATGGTAATAATGGTATAGTAAATCTGGGGTTGTACAGTACACTATTACAATAATATCCATGCCTAACTATTGTAAGAGATTGTATCATGAAGAAGATCATTGTATCAGATCATCTTTAGCATGCAAAATGATAAAAAAAATTATCATTATTAGCATACACACACACACACACACACACACACACACACACACACACACACACACACACACACACACATTATATATATATGAATTCTATAGTCTTTAGTAATCCGTTTCAAGTGGTGCTCGCTGCAGAGCCATTTGGGCAAGCTGAGCTCCAGCGAGGGGGAGCTTGAGCTTGAGCTCCACCTTTTTTGCACTTCTTCTACGAGTGATGTCACTAGGGGTAGGGTTAGGGGTGGGGTTGGTGTACGCATTAAAACAGCTTACAGGAGGCAGAACGAGAGCTCATGCTCCCCCTCGCTGGAGCTCAGCTCTGCTCAAATGGCTCTGCAGCGAGCACCCTCTCATCCGCCATACGTGGAAAATGGCGAAGGAAAGATGCCGAAGCGGGTTTAGCGACAGCTGTGGTGTGAATGAAGAGAGTGAAGGTGGAAATTTAGACGATGATGATGATTCAACCAACCTAGATATGGAAGATGATTGGTCTCAGGTTGAACAGAGATCTCAGAAGCGCAAGAACAGAAGTTCAGATTCTGAGGAGGTAGCAGCAGGAGGAGTAGAAGGAAGAAGCAAAACAATGAGGATGGAGGATGAGTATAAAGTTATCATGATGTTCTCAAGCATAGGTGAGATGAATAATCCCATGAGATTAACAAAAATGCTCAAAAAAGCTATTGGGGAAATAAATTCAGCCAGATATTTATCAAACAACTGAGTTCTTGTATTTTGTCTGAACAAAAAACAACAAGAAATGCTGATTAAAATGAAAGAGATTGGAGGAGTCGGAGTTAAATGCCACGTACCAGGAGAGGTTAGTGGCATTAAAGAAGTGATAACTGGGGTTCCGCTGTCTTTATCAGACGAGACATTAAGAAATCAGTTATTAAGTGAAAAAGTAATAGAAATGAAGAGGTTGACAACAAATAGAAGTGGGAAAAGAGAGCAAGTACAACAGTGATGATAATCGTGAATGGGAAGCAACTGCCAGATAATGTAAAAATGGGATATGTTTGTTATCCAGTAAGAACATTTATTAAACCTGCATTGAGGTGTTTCAACTGCCAAAGACTGGGTCATGTTGCAGAAGTTTGTAAGGGAAAGCAAAGATGTAAATGTGGAGGTGAACACAAATATGGTGAATGTGGGGAACTAGTAGAACCTAAGTGCTGTAACTGTGGAGGTCCTCATAGTGCAGCGTATTTAGAATGTAATGCTCAAAAACAAGCTGTGGAGGCAATGAAGTACAAAACAGAGTATAATGTCATATGCTCAAGCTGTAAAGAAAGTTCAAGATGAACAAAGAAACACGAAGAGCTATCAAGTTATGAATGCAAATGAAAGATCGAATAAATCAATAGAAACTCTCAAAACAAATCAGGATGCAGATTTACTCATGGTCAGCAAGGTAAATTTTATAGCATTCATTGCAGAAGTAATCAACTGTACAGCTCAAACTAACAAAAGAACAGAGAAACTAAAAATCATATCTGCAGCAACTCGTCATCTTGGAATAACAGAAGTGTCAATGGAGGGAATTCAGTCTCTACTAGGGCAACCTGAGAGTAACTCAAACCCTCAAGAACCTCCAGACAAGCAAAGGCTAATAAAATAAAATGACATTCAGGATAATACAATGGAATGCCAGGAGTCTAATCGCGAATGGCCAAGAATTTAAGAAAGTTATACATGAAATGACAAATGTGCCTGATTTAATATGTATTCAGGAAACATGGCTTAAATCGCGATTGGATTTTGTCATTCCAGGGTATGTATCTATTAGAAAAGACAGAGCAGGAACTTCAGGTGGTGGGTGGCAACATTTATAAAAAAATGGGGTGGCTTATAGGGAAATAAGTATAGATTCACAATATGAATGTGTTAAAGTTGAAGTGTGGACAGCACTAGGGAAAGTATCAATAATAAATTTTTACAATCCATGTAGGCAAATATCCTTAATGGAGCTGAATAATATTTGGAGAAAAGATGAAGGTATAGGAATATGGTGTGGGGATTTTAATGCACATAGTGTGGTGTGGGGTAGTATGAACACAGACACAAATGGAATGGTGGTGGAAGATTATATGGAAGATAATTCACTAGTATGCTTAAATGATGGTAGGGGAACAAGATTTAATATTAGAAAACAAGAAAAATCATGTTTAGATTTAACAATAGTGTCAGCTGCAATTTCTGTTAAATGCCAATGGGAGGTAATAGAGGAGTCAACAGTAGGGAGTGACCATTTTCCAATTATATGTACAATAGGATTAGAAATGCAAAGGAGTATATTGATAAAACAAAATAGATGGAAATTTGAGAAAGCTGATTGGGGAAAATATAATCAAATATGTAAAGAAAAAGTAAAGAACTATTCTACAGAAGATGACGTTGACAAATGTACAGAGCAATTAAGTTCAATTTTAATCACAACTGCAGAAGAATGTATACCGAAAACTAATGGGAATAGTAAAAAGAAGGTTGTGCCTTGGTGGAATAACGAATGTAAAAACTCAATAAAAAGATAGAAATAAACATAAGAAATAAAAATAGAAATAAAGCATTTAGAATGTTGAAAAGAACTTGGACACCAGAAGCTGTAATAGAATATCAAAGGGAGAGAGCAAAGGCAAGAAGAACAATTAAACAAGCAAAAAAGAAATATTGGAGGGAGTATTGTGCATCTATTGGAAAGGAAACACAATTAGGAGAAGTATGGAGTATGTTAAAAAAGATTATTGGAGTTTATAAAACTAGAAATATACCAGTAATATGAGGAGAAGGGAAAACGGCTATTACAGAAAAGGAGAAGGCAGAGTTACTAGTTAATACCTTTCAGAAAGCTCATAGTAAAGAAAACCTCAGTGAGAATTATAGAAAGAAAAGAACAGAAATTTTGACTCAACATGAAGACATTTATAATAAAAGACAAAAAGGAGAGGAGCATTAGATGAGGAGTTTAAAATGTGGGAACTTAAGCAAGTTATGAATAAGATTAAACATACAGCACCTGGACGAGATGGAATTTACTTCATTATGCTTAAGCAAGCAAATGATAAAATACTAAAACTTGTATTGGACTTGTATAATAAAATTTGGACAGAAGGGAGATTACCAAGGTCTTGGAAGCATGCTATAATAATACCCATAGCTAAACCAGGGAAAGATGCTTCGATAGCAGAGAATTACAGACCAATTGCTCTTACATCAAACCTGTGCAAACTAATGGAGAAAATGATTGTAAATAGGCTTAATTATATATTTGACATTAAAGAATTTTTAGCACCATATCAATATGGTTTCAGAAAAGGAAGGTCAACATTAGATGCATTAGTTAAATTGGAAACAGAGGTAAAAAAAAAAAGCTATAGCAGCTAAAGAGGGATTGGTAGCAATTTATTTTGATATGGAAAAAGCATATGATATGCTCTGGAAAGAGGGATTATTAATTAAAATGAAAACAATTGGTATAGAAGGAAGAATGTTTAATTGGGTATTGAGTTTTTTATTAGATAGAACAATTCAAGTCCAAGTGGGTAGTGAAGTTTCACAAATTGTGAATATAGAAAACGGAACACCACAGGGCAGTGTGATCAGTCCCATACTTTTTAACATTTAGATTAATGATATTTTTAAAAATGTTCATCCAGGAATTAATACAGCATTGTACGCAGATGATGGAATAATGTGGAAAAGAGGAAGGAATATTGCATTTAATTTGTATAAAATTCAAGAAGCTATAAATACAATAGAGAAATGGTCATTAGATTGGGGTTTCAAATTTTCAACATCAAAAACATGTTATCAAATTTTTACAAAGAAGAAAATAACAGTGAATAAACAGCTTACACTATATGGATCATGTTTAGAGAAAGTTGAACATTTTAAGTATTTAGGATTATGGTTTGATCAAAAGTTAACATGGAAGAATCATATAGATTATATATTAAAGAAATGTGGAAAGATATTAAATTTAATGAGAGCAGTGTCAGGACAAGACTGGGGTGCTGACAAACAGTCGTTAAAAGGAATTTATGATGGACCTATGCGATCTAGTATTGACTCTGGATGCATTGTATATGAATCAGCATCATCAACATTATTAAATAAACTAGACATTATGCAAACTAAGGCGTTAAGAATTATTTTAGGGGCAGTAAAAACAACACCTATAGCTGCTCTTCAACTAGGGACATCAGAAACACCACTTTATATAAGAAGACAAAAATTGGCTATGGTGTACTGGATAAATCTACAGGGACAAAGTGAGAATCATCCTGTAAAAATGTTTTGAATGATTCCTGGGAACTTATAAATACACAAGGGAAGGGCTTTGCCTGGAAAATAAAAGAATGGGTAAATAAGAATGGTCTAGATATATTAACTTTTGCATCAATAAATATAATGTCACCAATTCCACCTTGGTTACTTGAACAACCAAAAGTAGATTTAAAATTACATGAAAATTAAAGAGAGATGGAAGAAGCTGTTAACATAAACACATATGTCAAGAACTACATTATTAATGAATATTACTCATATCTACAAATATATACAGATGGTTCAAAGAGTATGGAATCAGGAAGGACAGGAGTGGCATTCTATGTCCCAGAGCTTGAAGTGAGGAAGCCTGGAAGGATATCAGATGGAACTTCTGTATACACAGCTGAGATGGTTGCAATTTTGATGGCATTAGAGTGGATATATGAAACCAGACCTGATAAAGCTCTAATATGTTCTGATTCAATGGCTGTCTTGATGAGTTTAAAATCAATGGAATCGAAAAGAAATGACATTCTAACAGAAATTATGATCAAGTTTAATAATCTAACACATATGGGAGTAATAGTTCATTTAATGTGGGTTCCAGCGCATGTCGGTATTCAGGGCAATGAGGAGGCAGATAAAATAGCTAAAGAATCTCTACAACAAAATGAACCAATTAGACACATTTCACTAAGCAGAGCAGAAGGAAAAAGCTTAATCTTAGAAGCTTGTAATAGGAAATGGCAGAAAGTTTGGGAGTCCAATAACACAGGTAGACATTATCATAAGATCCAAAAAACAGTAAAGAAAAGCAAAATATCACATAATCTTAGTCGAAGAGAACAAGTTATTTTAACACGTTTAAGAACAGGACATACATTTTTAAATCAAACATTACACTTAATGGGGAAACATGAGACAGGTTTATGCAACACATGTCTAACAGATGAGACAGTAGAACATGTTTTAAAAAGGTGTAAAGCATATAAAAATGAAAGAAGAAACCTTAAAGAGGAATTGCATATAACACAATAAAGGGTTTATTAAAAGATGGTTTAGATTCAGGAAGACAAATAAAGGCAGTAATAAGGTTCATTAAAAATAGTGGATTATACAATAGAATTTAGGAAACCAGTTCAACCTCTTCACACTCCATCACAGTAGGTGGCGATATGCACCTTTAAAGTTGGTTCGCAACTCGCCATAAAACGAAGAAGAAGAAGACCTAAGTATGCGATTTGGGACGCAGCTCCTCTCATCCGTTTGGACCAGGTTTGGACCCAGTACGCAAACGTCACCGTGACGTCACGTCTTTCGCAAACCCAAACAGGAAGTTAATGTAGTAGCGTGACTACATGAAACGATACATGTACACATGTTGCAGTGTAGCTTTATCAGCAAACCTATGAAAACGCCGAAAGCTTGTTTCAGCACTATGGTAAGTAGCTGTTTACTTATCAGCACGTGTGATATAATCACTTTTAGGAATTCTAAATTATTAGAAATATCACAAAAGTGCCGAACTTGCTAAAGCTAATTCTGATCTGAATAAAGTTATATAACGTTAACTTACTCGCATATATTACATAGCAATAGCGTTAACGTTTACAAAAAACAGCGTAAACACAATCTAATTTTATCACCAAAAATAATCTCCATATTTTAGCATTTAGCATGGTAATGATTGAACAAGAACTGTTTAAATAATTTAGTATATGTATATCAATGTTTATATTCTCTTAAATATCATATAACCCCTATTAGGTATACTAAATGATCAAAAACATTCAAACTTCGCATGGATTTGCTTACTAGTGACAACATTTAACTTAATTGTAGACTCAAGTATACACCCAAGTTACAGCAAAATAATAATTTTAATAATATTAGTGAATAAGTGCATTCTAATTGTAAGTATGCCACTAAAAGTATTTTCATGTTTTGGACATTTCTCATAGTAATACTTCTAGTAGCTTTTAAAATAAAATAGTTTATGAAATTAGTTCACAATATTTTATAAGGAATTCATGTAGAATTCATATCATATAGTTACATTTAGTATTGGCAAATGATCAGAAATGAGTTGTGAACGCTAGTCTATTCAGGATTTTATATAAGCAATTTTTAGAATAAAGTTACATATTAACAAAGTAATACTACATCATAAATAAGTAAGTACACTTGTAATTACACACGAATTGTAATATGTTGTTATTGTAATACTACAATGCTACTTTTTTAAACATTGCTTAAATAATGCTTTATATCAGTATATTTAATGGAATTCGTGTTGTTTTTAGATTCCTTATGTGTTTTTGATATCTATCTATATATACAAACATCTGTTTTTAAGGCCCCTTCAGATTTCAAAAGTTTGGTCAGAAGATTTTATGTTCTTCAATCTGAACGTGTGGAGGCGTACAAGCTATTTGAGGAGTAAGTTTTTATCATCTATCTATCTATCTATCTATCTATCTATCTATATATCTATCTATCAGGGGTGCACAATATATTGCAAAAGTATCCTTATCGTGATAAAAGTACATTGCAGTATCTGTGATGAATTATGTTTGTTTTATGTATCCAGCATTTGTGTGTTAGGTTGTTTATCCAAATTTGACAAATTAGATGGGGCCATACCATCTTTATAGCTGCCTCCCCTGTAGGTGCTATCATGCTATTGGCTAGAGCGGCCCAAAAGTGAACCTATAGCCTTAGAGCAGAAATAAAAAAATAAATACTAATGGCGGAAGTAGAGAAAAATGTGAATATCAGAATATCTGCTATGTTTTAAAGTCTAAGGCCTTGTCCAAAACCGCATGCTTCTATATACTATATAGTACGCTAAAATCAGAATGCGTACCGAGTAGTATATTTGAATTCATAGAACCCGAAAACATGTATGCAAGAAGTACCCGGATGACTTACTAGTTCCGGCAAGATTCTGAAGTGTGCATCCTATGCATGCTGCGCTACCCCATGATGCCCCGCAAGAGAATTCATGAATGGGAGAGAAGCAACGCAACTGAAGCAGGTAGGTCAAGTGATTATGACAAAATGGTGGATGTAGTACGTCCAAATTCCATTCATACTTCTCTCATTAATACTGTATAGAACGTACTTTTCTTTTGGCCGAGTAGTACATTTAAATTCAAATGCAGTACCTACTAAGTAGTAGGTGGTTTCGGACACAGCCTTAAGGCTGATTTATACTTCTGCGTCAAACGCCGGCGTATGCTACGGCGCTGACGCATAGCCCTTCGCCGTGGCCGTCGGAGTCACTGACGTGCACCTCTCAAAAAAATGTAACTACACTTTGCAACAACGCGTAGCGCAAGCTCTGTGATTGGTCGGCTTGGTAGCGCTGACGAGTCTGGGCGGGACCGAGAGCCGCGCGAATGGCGCGAGCGATTGTGTACAAGTGTGGAGTCCCGTGAAGGAGCTCCGGATTGAAAGTTTTGTTTTGTGTTTACCTCATAGTTAAAGTTTTTGCATGTCCAACGGTTCCTGCCTCAAAATGAGCGAGTTTGAGCCACTTGTACAACCAGGAAGTGTTCAGGAAAAGCAAAACAGAAGCAAAGAAACTCAACACAGAGGAACATTTACACCTCACTGCCAACTAGCGTTTAGAAAGTGTTAATGCAGACCAACAGAGACACCGCGCAGAAGTATAAATGCACAGCTACGCGCGTTGCCTGTGCCGTGAGTTACGCCGGTCACTTGACGCAGAAGTATAAACCAGGCTTTAATATTTGCACTTTGATGTTTTTTAGCCAGATTTAGATAATCAATCAATCAATCAATCTATCTATCTATCTATCTATCTATCTATCTATCTATCTATCTATCTATCTATCTATCTATCTATCTATCTATCTATCTATCTATCTATCTATCTATCTTTTTGTGGTTATTTGAGGTGACAGTTGTTGTTTTTTTCAGAGGTCATGAGGCGTATTTAAGGACAGGGCCTCACTATGACTTTGAGCACTATAAGCAGCTGGTCCACGAGATAACGAAAGCTTTCTGTGGCATTTCCAAAGAAGTTCTGACGATTAAACAGCAACTGCACCAAGACTTCGACCGGCCCGACCTCTCCGAACACATTGACAAACTACAGATTAAAGAGAAGGAGAAGCTGGAGCTGGTGGGCTACTCTTTGTTTTTAAAAATGTTTTACAATTTTTAAGCAGTCTTATTTGGTTTATATTCCAGATTTGTGGAACTTTTGGAGGTCTAATCATATGACAAATGAACATATAGACTAAACTGTAGCTGGGTTTCTATCCCAACATAAAGCAAATGTTTTCAAAGTTTGCACAAAAAAAAAAAAAAATTTATTAAGTTTTTAGAGAGACCAACTGTAGTATTGGTACCCTTTCAACAAACACAAAGTCAAGCATAATGGAGTCACATGGGTGTAATGTTTGCAACATCAGAGCTTATTCAACAAATGTGTTTCCATCTTGCATCATTCACAATAACCTGTTTTTGCACAAAGTCAAAAACCACCTTTTAAATTAAAACATTTTTGTGAATTAAAGTGTTTTTATTAGAAATTTGGTCTTTTAATTTCTAGTTTCTCATTCATTACTTCAAAATGTGCATTAACATGGGGATGGAAACCCAGCTAGTATAAATAGACAAAAATTAAATCAGAGTCATCAGATGGTTTCAGATGCTATCAGATGGATAGTTTAGTTCCTTGGGTTATCTGGATATTTTATTCATAAGACAGCTAGAAAAATAATTGTCTCAACATTTTAGACCTGCACGACTGCTTTATCGGTCAGCTGGGATGTGCTCAAAATTATTTTGCTCTTTCTGTATTTATTCATGAGACAAAAGTAGTCATGTACTAAATGTGTTACTCTGTTTATAATAATTGTTTATATTTCTGACTTTACAGACCGCCAAGTTACAGTTGACTAGGCAGAGTGCGCAGGATCATCCAGAAGACGAGGATTTCCAGGAGAAAGTCCGTGAAATCAAACAGGAGTAAGTGCAACTATTATTATTATTAATCAATCTAGTGCAACTTCCATTATTAGGTGCATTTTTTGTATTGATAAAATATTGACATGTCATGAGTAACAAATAAGTCAGACTACACGTTCCTTCACGATCAGTCATCGCGTGACGTCTGCGATAAGCATTATTTCCCAAAGCAATCACAAGTGTTTCTATAACAATGTTTTTATCTCAATTAAATTTTTTTTAATCTTTTTAAATTTCAATCTTAATAAACTCTGATGCTTGCAGAAAACTAACTACATTATTTACGGACATTCCTTATGACATGGATAGGATTAAACTTGTGGATCCTTTTTAATATTAAGATATTTTCTTTGAAATCTAAATGTATAATGTCCTGCCATGAGTTTCTTATTAAACACTTCGCCTGAACTTGCCATGAGTGAGATGAGAAAATAAAAGCAAATAGCAGCAGCAAGGAAAAATCATATGCTCAAGACATAGGGCTCTATGTTGACGGTCCATGCGCAAAACACAGGGCGCAAACGCTTTTAGGGCCGTGGCGCATGGTCTAAAAGGGTTGAGTTTATTTTCTTAATGAGTTATTGACCTTATTCTGAAAATGCGGAAGTGCGCCTGTTTTCGCGATTGTCTTAGAACTTCCGATTCAGTCGCCTATGGGAGAAATGACTAGGAATAATAAACGGCAGAAAACGGTCAAACTACTTGCTCTACAAACAAATGTTTGCATGACTATACAGACCATCAGAATAATATAACAAGAAAATATCAAATTGCAACATCAAGCAACGTAATGAGCAGTTTTTAATGTCTAAAAATGAATGGAAGTGAATGAGATCGGAAGTCTCAAGCCAAAAAGATTAAAATGGCAGTGCCCACTCATCGGCGGAGAATAAAGTCAATAGGTGTGTTTTGAGAATAAACCAATTAGAGTCTCATCTCCTATTCCCTTTAAGAGCCAGCTGCGCTGCGCCAAGAGTGCATTCGCTATTTACAGGACACAAAGTAAGTCTAAGTGGAAAAAAATGAGCATTTCACAAGCAAACAGTTAACAGTTTTTTAACAGAAAACTGTTAAACAGACCATCTACTGCGTGAGAATCAGAGATAATGGATCTACTTTCACATTCGCTCTTGGATAGGGAAACCTTTACGCACAGACATCAATTAGTCTATAAATAAATAATTTTGTTTGTTAAGCGCAAATATTCGTTTCAAAACTATTTCTAAATTCAGTTCTAATTTCCAGCAAACGAATAAACGAACAATAATAACAAAATGTGCTTAAAAACCTGAGTTATATCCTAAAACACATGCTGTGCCCCTTATGGTCTAAAATCTAACAGGTGGGCAAATCTAAGCTTGTTTTTAATAAAACAAATATAAATATGGATATAATAAATAATACTGCTAATAATAATAACATTATACAAACGCAAATTGTTATGAATGAACTGAATACACTCAAATACACTCACATACACATACACTCACACTCACACTCACACTCACACACACACACACACACACACACACACACACACACACACACACACACACACACACACACACACACCTGCAGTGGTCACTTTATGCAGACACACCATACTACCTCCCAATATGTCACTGACACTTTATCACAATTATCATGTTTACAAGTTCTTTTTGCACTATACTGTTTTTTTATCTGCACAACTCTGGTTTACTTTGCACTCATTTGCTATATGCACTAAATGTCACTGTATTGTTTACAATTTTTATTACATATGTATATTTTTTAGACCACATTTATGTGCAATGTATATACTGTAAATTTTCTTTTTCTTAAACTCTACTATTTTTATATATATATATATATATATATATTTTATATTAATGTTAAGCACCTTGGGTCTGAGAGTAACGCAATTTCGATTTTCTATATGTCTTGTATATGTGGCTGAATTGAAAATAAAGCTGACTTGACTTGACTTGACTTGAAAAAGCCTCCCGAGATGAAGAAGACATAAAAGCAGTGATTTTTCATATTTATGTAAGCTAGAAAATAATATGTTTTGTAATATTTTAATCCTTTATATTTATATTCTATATCTATTCTTATTATATCCTATATATACCCATAATATTTAAATTTTTTCATATGTAAAGATATTTACCTATTGCTCTCGTGCGTATTAAGCAGTGCGTAAGCGAGGCGCAACTCTGCGCCGGAGTTTAGACCGGGTTAGTTTTGGTCTAATGAAAAATCTATTATAGTTTCTCAAAATAGCAACGCACCAGCTGTGCGCCTCAGAACGCCTTCCTTTTTAGACCAGAACGCCTATGGGCGCACAAATGAGAGCTAATGCATTTGCTATTTAAACAGCGTAGCGCAACGCCTCAAAACGACTCTTGCGCCAAGCTGAAACTACCAAAAGACTACTGCGCCTCGTCTTGCGCCACATTGCGCCGGGTGTATGATAGGGCCCATAGTCTTTAAAATAATGACATATTAAAAAATTAACAAATATATAACTGAGATTTGTGATACAATCACCGTGAAGCATTCATTAGGTCCTTATTTTCCACAGGGCGAAACAAATCATATACCTGTATAGTTGAGTAGTGGAGGGGCACAAACTAAAAAACTAAAAAAATTAACTGTTGGAAGGATGAGAGAACTCAGAAACTTGTTGTGAGAATGAAGATGTCTGGATATTTGTGCCAGTCTGTCAGATAAAATTACTTAAAACACCTTAATATTTTAGAAAAGGTAGCTAAAGTTTGCATTAGCAATGATGATGATGTTATTCACCCTTGACACACCCATAAGTAAATATCAAACCTATTTTTTGATTACCCGACCGCCGCTTTAATGGCAGCACTCGCTGATATAACAGAAATTATGTGCTCCTGTTGCACAGTGTCATCCATGTGACAGAACTCGTCGTGATGAGACTTTCTGTGATGGTGTCATGAGGCGTTGCAGGCATGTTATCGGTTGTCGTGAACTATGCTACATTACACGACAAGAAACGATTGAATCTTGTTTCACGATGCCCTTTTGTCGTTTACGAATCACCACGACACCCTACGTCAAGGAAATTGTGCCAAAATCATGTGATCTGACCAGGGCTTAAGACTAAATTTAGTCCATTTTTTAATATTGTGATATTTACTTTAATTTATTACTTTGAATTTTTCTAATTCCTATTTAAATATATTTATACATAATTATTTTAATTATAGCCAATATAATCTAAAATTATAATCTAGTTATTATATTATTAACTATTATAATATACATTTATTTGGATTATGCTTTAAAAATGTAATGTTTTTATTGCATATTACTAACAAATCAGTGTTATTTATCAGCAAGAGTCCATCTATCTCTGTAGTAAATGAATTAATGAAAGTAAATATCTCACTATCTGAACAATTCTGCCTATTAAATAATAATAAATAATAATAAAGCCTTAATAATAAAGCCTTGTTATTCTTCTTTATCTGTATATAAAATAAAACATCTCTCTCTCTCTCTCTCTCTCTCTCTCTCTCTGTTTCTGTTAGAATCATAAAGAACACAGCCGCTTTGAGCGAGATTCTGCAAGACTTTAAGTTTGACTCAGAGGAGCCTGAATGAGCGGCTCTCAGGAGGCCCAGATCTTTCTCATCTAATGAACAGGCATCTGAGGTATCGATCGCTGTCTAAGCTGCTCTATACATGCACTGCATTGCAGGCTTCACAATGCACAGCTTTATTTATAACAGTTTGTCATCTTTTATTCGTTCATGTCAGAATAGCTTGTGACAAACCAAAGCTCATACATACATAACTCTGTTCATTCTAATGGAGTGTAAAGGTGTTCGTGATCAAATGCATAATGATGTCTTTACATTCCTTACATTTTTTGATGACATTTTTACAGACAAAACTATTTATACATAATAAACAGTATGTACATGACATGTACATGACAATCATTCATTAAATGATTCAAAGCTGTTGTGTGTTTTCCAATTAAAGAGACAGTACACTTAAATGATATGAAAAATCTGTCTTTATTCACTAATTGTAATATAATTTTGAACTGATACATTTAAAAAAATGACGTTTGTTCAAACTACTTATTTAAAATGAGCTGAAACATCACAATTCTTGAGGTTTTTTTTTTTTTTTGCAACAACTTTATTGTTTTATGTTCAATACGCTTAAATTCATAAAAATTAATTAGTTAACTTAATTCCTTCATATTGTCCCAAAACAAATGAATTGTGTGGAACTCAGCATTTTCACAGTGTGTGGAAAAGTACAATTAAGGAGATAAAAAATCAATACAAGGAATCGTTTTTGAACTGAATCAGTGAGTCACATTGGGAGTTGTAAATTAATCATTCAGATGAGTTTGGATTGGCTGATTCATTCAAAATAAAATCTTAATACCAATGCTGATTCTTTATTCAAATAATACATTTGAATATCACCTTTTTAGTGAATAATGATTGAAATGTTGATCTGTTTG
Source organism: Danio rerio (assembly GCF_052040795.2). Classification (NCBI taxonomy): domain Eukaryota; kingdom Metazoa; phylum Chordata; class Actinopteri; order Cypriniformes; family Danionidae; genus Danio; species Danio rerio. Next base: position 21,747,230 of record NC_141042.1, on the reverse strand, counting down.
TTGTCATGATTTCAGAAGATTCTAAATATAAGCATCAGGCATATTTTAGCACCAGGAATCATTCCTTTTTTTTAGTGAAGCATCTCTTCAATGTGTAGTCCAGTTTTCATGACTTCACTAAAACAGGGATATATTGTTTATATGCTTGCTTGCTACAGAATGCAGTATTTTATACTGTTTTAATTTTTTATTTTTTTTCTGAATGTTCATTTACCTTCTACATAATCCTAAAACCTTTTAAAACTTTTCGAATATAACATTTATTAAAGGTTTAACACAAATGCTATTTAGGCCACTATAAAATGTTTGATTTAGTTTTTTCCCCCATCAAATTTCAGTTTATTGCTTTCCGAATGCATTGTTTTTAAATAGTTTTAAAATATTTTTTATTAAATTGTAATAATCTAAAAACATATTCAATCCAATTAAAACAATTTTAAGAATGTAATATTTCATTAAAATACATGCAATAATTCTGCGTTCTCTGGATTACTAATTATCAAAAACGGTGGTTATGAAATGAAGGCATAATACATTAACAGTTGAATATTTAAAAAAAAGTCATCACATGAAAATTATATTCCCCTTTATTTACAAAATTAATGTTAGTATGACATTTTTATTATTAATATTATTTTTTGATTGGTTTAAGTGAACAATGATACCTTTGATTTATTCATCCAAAATGTGCACATTTTACACATCACAGAATTCAAAGCCCTAAAACGGTTTCACGGACCACCTAGATATGAATCACCGACCCCACTTTTTTTGTTTCCAGGCAGAATGCACTTTGAATATTTCTATCAAGGTGCCACCACTGAACTAAAAAACTGCATCCAGAACAAGAGAAACAAACTACTGGACTGCAATAACTAGAGTGCATGTGTGAGGGGATTTAAACATGTCCATGACATTTGTTTAAAGAGCAGGTCGAATGAGTTTTTGAAAAAGTACCTTATTTGCAGTTTGTAGTGTAGATGTCCTTTAAAGTAACAGTTGTTAATCAAAAGCAGCGTGGTGAGTGAGCGATCTGCATCAACAATCCCCACCTGCCCTTGACATAAAACACTCTAAAAAATGCCCATTTTACTTCCAACACAGAATAAATATGGAAACACCATTAAAAATGGACTTGGCCAACTGACCAATCATAGTGGCGTTGGCTTTTTAAAAAGGAGAGGTTTACAGACCATAAACACATTATTGATTCAAATTAATGATATTGAAATCATTGCAAAAATGTTTCCACTGTTAAATGCAATTTCTAACAAAAATTACAATGTTTTCTGTCCTTAAACAGTTTTTCCACTGCACAGTACGGTTCGGCACGGCACATCTTTTAGCTTTACAGTACAGAGTTGGTTCAGTTGTGCTTTGCTCAGTTTGCATTTCCACTGCAGTTCAGTACCACGTTAAGTGGATGGGGTTATCGCTATAGTTGTGGCATCTCTATTGCGTCAACCTGATTTCACCAAGTAGGACATATTCCTGGATTAACATCTATGTTGATCCAGGAACTACATTCCAATCAGCCAATCAGAATTAAGGGATACATTTACCAATAAGTTTAGGCTTATGGTTAGGTTTATACACTTTTACATGATTGTTATCCAACTATTTTCCCCCTCGGATTTTGGGAGTAATGTACAGCTATGGTTGGGTTTAGTGTTAGGGAATAGGTATGAATTACATTTTCTAACAAAAATTATGTTCCAGGATCAACATAGATGTCAATCCAATATCGCATTGTACTTGGCAAAATCTAGCCTTGACCTCTTAAAAAACTTTTCATTTCATTCCTCAGCTACCTACAAGAGAAAATATGGACCTCTTCTACTGACTACTTACCACAATGCTGCCATTTACATTCTATTAAAACCATTTAATCATATGAACAAACTTTAGTGGCTAGTGCTGCCTATTTAAATATAGCGGGTTTGGTGTCTCGTCACAAATTCAGTGACGCTGGTAGTTACAGTTCTCTCAGACCAATAAGTCTTCAGCAGTGTGTATACATTATGTTTCTGTAATGCTACAGCCCGCTTGAACCTCACCCGAGTTTTTTTTTTTTTTGGATGTACTGCAATATCCAGCCATCCATCTATCTATCCATCTATCTATATACCCTACCTACCTACCTAAGAACAATTATAACCTATTTTGAATATTGTTACATTTACTTTTATCTGATTATACAACAACATTAAGTAGTTATTCTATAATTAACTTTTATTCTATAAAAGTTATATATTTTATATATATGTATATATTAGTTATTCTATAATTAACACATTTTAATGTAAATTATTGCATATTACTAACAAAAACAGTAGGAAATCAGTGTTAATCAGTGCAAGAATCCATCTATCTCTGGGGCAAATGATTTAATGAAAGTAAATATCTCACTATCAAAACATTTCATCTTCGTTTTTAATGTTCTTCGATCAATCAGTCGACAGCGGTGTGTATACATTGTTTTTGTAACACTACATCCCCCTTGAAACCTCACTTAAGGTGGTACTAAACTGTAAAAGGTACAGAATGTAGCGGAAAAGCCCTCAAAAGTGATCCATTCTAAACAATGCAGTGAAAAGCTTCATTAGATGTTATTAGGACAATTTAAAATATCACGTGACCTGCTCTTTAAATAAATACAAAGACTTATTTTAACGATCATAACTTGGAATGGAAAAAGTGTGAACACCGTACAAGAACTAACCTTACTAGGGCACCTACTGTATGTTTGTTTAAATGGAGTATATTTCAAAAGACTAAAAGTATGTGAATGCTTAAATATATTGTCCAGTTTTGAACCCACCTGCATGCCATCCAATGCTAGCTTTAATAAAACATCCTTTTTATTGTGGATGAAAATAGAAAGTCGACTCTCTTTTGAAACATTTCACACTCTCTCTCATTTTCTCTCTCCTCATTTTGAGTCTTTAAGTTTTAATGCCCTTATAAATAACGCGCCTGAGACAAAAGCGCTTCCTTTGTCGTATTTGATGAGCCCTACGGCAGGAGGCAAACAGTAGATCATGTCGCTTCATCAGAGAGTCTTGACTCATCCCAATGAAACGTCCCAAGCACTGGAGAGTGATAAAACCCATGTCGTCGCCGGCCCCCGCAAACTCTCCCAAGTCTTCTTTTGGAGTTTTCACTATGATTTACCGCTTTGTAGTACCTGAAAGGCAAGACAATGGCATTTACAAGAGAATGTGATGACTTGATATATGGAGACAGAGACGCATAATTGGTACCAGGCAGTTACATCGTGTTCTTCAAAGGACAATGTGACTAATGACGCGACCTACGTTTCCCAACAGTCGTCCGTGCCAAGGCGACAGTAACCACTGGGTCGGTTCAGAGAGCGTGCAGCGGATGTTGGTTTGCGTTCGCGTTCGCCACACAAGACTTGAAGCTTTGCCACGCAGTCTAAACTAAAAGGAATTTATTAGCATTCCTGCTGATTACTTTGACTAGCCGTTTTTCCGTCTGTTGTGGTAACCGTCTGAAGATTATATGATGCTCCGCCATTAGCAAACGCAATCAAATGCGAGTGTATTGATCAAAAGAATTGCCAGATATTTGGGCTCTCTTTTTTGTGGGTTGCACACAAAACCACAAAATGGAGGCTGTGTGTGTGTCATGTGTGCCAACATTGATTGTGTGGAGTCTTGATGTGTGTCTGTTTTTACTGACCTGATCATGTGTTTTCTGGGCTTTCTGCAGCCAGACGCGCCATTGGTCGTACAGTTTGATGCTAACGTCCGTGCAGCCGTAAGAGTGCTTGCGCATCCAGCCGAAAAACTGCTTGAGCTCCTTGCGTAGCGTTGAGTTGTTCTCGCTGGGCTTTGAATCGCACGAGCCACTTTGGGACCTATCTGCTGGGAAAAATAGACATTCTCATAGTTTTTTTTTTTCGCAGACAACTGCACAAATTGATAATGTTAAACTAAAAATAGATAGTGCATGTATAAATCAAATAGAATTGGTTTAATTAAATTAGTATATGTGTCGTTTTTCATACTGGGCATTATAATATTTAGCTTGCATTTACTTGTAGCAATTAAATCTAGCCCGTAGCCCATTCGAAAGTTAGTTCGAAAGTTCGAAAGACCCACCTCTCACTGACAAAGGTCCAGGATTTCTCTCATACATGAGCTCATTTGTCCTATTTAGATTGTTGTGCCATCTTAAATAGTGAAAATACTCCATTAAAAAAGGCTTTAAGAACAAGCCGAACGAGGAAAGTTGAATATGCTGGCCAGTTCGTTATCCGCTTGTTAAGTGTGACGTCACGCGAAGCGGCTTCCGAGTCCAAGCGCTCTATTCTACTGAATGGGGAGACTCATGAAATGGTAATAATAAACGTTTACAAAGCGATTTAATACTTTTGAAAATCACGATGGCAATATATATGTCCATGCCTAATATCCGATGGCCAGAAAGTGATTCATTTTTTAAAAATTGTTAAAATTTTGGTATTTCTGATGCAGCAAGCCCAAAGAGTGTTGTGTACACTATGATTTTATATAAAATTAACTTTAATGTGTGATAGGAATAAAATGTGATCATAAACGAATGATTTCTCCACTCAAATGAATGGCGGCTTGGACCCGGAAACAGTATTACATACGTCACCAACACGTCACCACTTAACAAGCGGATTTGCTTAGTAATTGCAGATCTTTTTAATTTTATTTAAGTTTTTAAACAGATTTCTATTTGTTTTTTAACGATATATGATGTAATATATATATTATTAAAATTAAATAAAATATTTTTGGTATTAAACAGGCTCCTCCAGCTAAAAATAGTGCTTTACTATACTTTTACAGTTTTAGTGTTCTCTTTTTTTATTGTTTTAGACAATATTGTCATTTATTGGCCGTAAAAAGGTAATAATATCGATGTTACCAGTGAATTTACATATCAGTGAATTCCGTAATATGTATTTCCAATATTTTATCATTCATTCATTCATTCATTCATTTTCTTTTAGGCTTAGTTCCTTTATTAATCAGGGGTCGCCACAGCGGAATGAACCGCCAACTTATCCTGTATATGTTTTTGCACAGCAGATGCCCTTCTAGCTACAACCCATCTCTGGGAAACATCCATACAAACTTATTCACAAGAATACACTACGGACAATTTAGACTACCCAATTCACCTGTACCGCATGTCTTTGGACTGTAGGGAAAACCAGAGCACCCAGAGGAAACCCACACGAACGCGGGAAGAACATGCAAACTCCACACAGAAACACCAACTGACCTAGCCGAGGCTCGAACCAGCGGCCTTCTTGCTGTGAGGCGACAGCACTACCTACTGCGCCATTGTGTCGCCTCCAATATTTATATGAATCTATATTATACTTGCAATTGTTAAAACTACATTTAATAGTAATCATTGTAAATTGACAAAAAGAAACATCGTTTATCTCCATATACCTTTTATTACCTATTATGTGTAATATATGTATGAAAAAAAGAGTCACAATCCGAATTATCTTTAAAGTATTTGCTTTGTAATTTTTTGTACTGTTATAAATTTGTTGTTTTTTTTATTATATTTTACTTTTCTCATATTTCATTTGCTTAAATTATTAAATATTAATACATTTAGTTAATATTTTTATCCAATCTATTTTAATAAATGTGTTGTTTTATTTTAATATGTTTATTCAAAGAAAATCAAACAACCCTTCAAATGTAATGTATAGTATGCATTTTTTGATTGAATATCATTTCATTTAATGCTTTCAAGATAAGAATCATGTTGAGTTCACAGGAAATTCAAAAAATAGTTCTACAACCATGCTTAAATTAAACTCGCCAGCAAATGTATCTTGAATATAATGTCAATATTCAGTATATCACTGAGATCTATTCATTCATTTATTTTTTTTCCATCGGCTTAATCCCTTATTTATTGGGAGTTGCCAGAGTGAAATGAACCGCCAACTATTCCAGCATATATTTTACATAGCGGATGCCCTTCCAGCCATAACCCAGTACTGGTAAACACTCATACACTGCCAACACTCCCATTTGTCCCTGGAGTCTCCTGTATTTCAGACCCATCTTCCGACACCCTTCTGTTTTGTAATTTCTCCCGAAAACTCCTGTAATTTACAACCTCTTGTCCTCCAGCCCCCCTCCCCTCCGTCGTAGCCTCTTGTTCTCTGCTTTTTGGTACAGTCTGTATCATCCCCTGGTCACCAACTTTGGTAAAATATTCGGTAAAATATTCGATTGCTGTGATCTTTTTAGTAACCCTCATTTTGGTGTTTTATTACATTAGAAACTACATAGTTTATATGCTAATCTTTAGATAAAGGCATTTGCGAGACATTTGTTAAATCCAACTACAGCGAATGACAGATGCATAAATGCTGTTGATTGTACGGTCTTGCCCTGAGCGATGTGCACATACCCATGAATAATAGCCTATTTACCAGATCTCTCTGCTAATGAGCTCCGAAGCATTAAAGCAGAATGCAGGAGAAGAGCTCAGGCTTGCCATAACTCATACTGCCTGACATAAAACAGAGCTTAATAACATCCTCTCTTTAATGCAAGACATGTAACATCATTTCTTATGAACTGTATCTGTTTTCACTAACCTTCAGGTCGACTGCCCCTTTAATCGGAACAAGCTCTGAAAGACTTTTTTCATTTATCAATCTAAGAAAAGTCCAAAGAAATCATCAATTGTCCCCCTAAAGCACTCTGACATTTTGCTGAGGTCTTTTAAATCTACTTATGAGAGATCCATATCAAGCAGCTTGATGCTTTCAGTGTTTACATGTGGTCGGAATCTAATTAGCAGATGATCGCAGAAGTCTAATGTGAAGTAAAGGGGATGAATTTTTGCTATTAACGCACCAATGCCAGGAGTTGATGCGGCAGTTGAGTGGCTCCAGTCGCTCCATATACCTGCCTTCTTCGAACCGTAGATGCCCACTGGGTTGCATCGTACCTGGACGAAATACACTGTACCCGCTCTGAGACCAGCCAAACGACATGATGTTTGGTTCCCAGCATCATCTATTACCTGTAGGGAAATAGAAAAAAAAGAGTGATAAAGAGTAGTCAGGAGACTCATCAAAATATATATTTTATTCATATAATCAAGCTCCCACAATGCAATTCAAAAGCATAAATCCATAAAAAACACGAATCGTGAAGTATGGAACAATGTTAATTTTTGGGTGAATTGTCCTTTAAAGTCAGGGTTGACTTAAGGACAAGTCAGAACCTGCTTATCCAGCTCATGTCTAAGCATTTTTGAAAACTCCTGCTAAGGTGAAAATTTTCAGAATCTCCAGGACATTTCTATACACTAAGGAAAAAACTTGAGTTCTTTTTGACAAACATTTGTAGGAATGCAAAGCTTAGCTCCAACCTTAATTAAACACACTTGAAGCAGGTCTTCTGGATTGCCAGAAATGTTCTAGCAGGTGTGTTGGACCTAAACTCTATGATAGGGGTGTTCCTGGAGGGCCGATGTCTTTAAGTCATGGTTACACTGCACTTTCGCCCTATACCCTGCCATTCATACATATGCTAATGCAACAGACCGGAAACACAAGCTTGTGCCACAAGTTTAGAATGTCGTTGCATTCGAAAGTTCAAGCTTGTTGAACTTTGGCCTGCAAAACTGCGTCACATGATTGAGTGAGACCAATATAAGATCAAAACATGACTTCTTTGTACAGAATTGTCAATTATGAAGCAATCGCTCATTTCATCAATGTTTAACCATATTGTTTTATCTCGTTGCTTTTCGCAGCACCATACAATAGAATTTTGCATTCTCAGACTTTAGTGTGACTTTGGCTTTATTCTTTTAGTTCCTACCCTAATTAAACAAGCAGCTAGTCAAGGCCTTATTAGGCATAGTAAAAACTTCCAGACAGGTGTGTCGGAGCTGAGCCAGGACCTAGTTTTTATATTCCTGCTCAATAGGATGTTGTCCCTTTTGGAACAAGACTGGACACTGTTGGACTAAATCAAGAGTTCCCAACTTTAGCCATCAAGCTAGGGCTCGGCGATTTTGCAAAAAAAAAATAATCTTTTTTTTTTTTTTATAAAGTTTGACCGATTCAAGATTTCGATTTTTTTTTATAGTGTAACTAGTCAGCTTAAAACATTACAACAACATGACTGAAGTAACATTCTCTTTATAAGTAACTTAAAAAACCATCTGGTTAAGGAACATTTTATGTTTAATGGCCATGCCATACATAAATTGGTCAACAAGGTGTAAATAAATGTATGACAAATTCACAAGTTAAATATCGTGCAGAAGATTTGAATAAAAACTATTTGTGTAAATATTGCAGTTGCAGGAATACAGAGGTATTTTTTGCAAGTTTTACTGAGCCTAGGAAAGATTTGCTGTTAGCTCGGCTTTGACTTTGTCTTCTGACTGAATGACAAGTTGTTATGCTGCTGCCTTGGATACAGGGGAAGTAAGGGACTGAACAAGGAAACTGTAAAGCCTAATTTAACCCAGTGCCTGAAGTTGTGGACGTATAGCAGGAGCAAAGACAAGCACCAGATGTGTGTCTAATATAAAATAATATATTAATTCTATTTATCTTTTTTCCCCTTTTAAATACCGATCATTTAATGCGCTTTGCACCACTCTCTGTATTATGCTGCCTGACTGCATGTCTGGGTTTCAACTAGGTCCGCTAAATGACGTCATGGAAGCGGGTACTTTCATTTTCACTGCTACAGGCCCTCACCTCTGCCCGTGTCCAAACCAAGCTAAGATCAGCCCGGTTCGAACTATAAGATTGGTGTGGTTTTTCACATGGCAGGTTTTTACGTCCTTCATACATGTTGAGATTGAGTTTATTGACTTGATAAGGAATACGTCTTGACAATCCACATAGACATGACTTAGTAAACTGCATTAGTCTGAATGTAAATCCCCTCATCAGGCAGTGCTTAGCATGAGAGAGTGGACCACAGTGCGTTTGATGCAAAGGTATTAACAAAAGAAAAATACACAACTGAAGACACTTTAATGCTTGTATTTGTTGTATTTGCACTAGCTCTGCGATGCATGCCCACAACTTCATGCAGTAGGTTAAATTAGACTGTCCAGTCTCTGTTCAGTCCGTCACTACCATGATTGAAACCCAAACAGGCAGTCAAGCAGGTCGCACACCAGAAGTGCCGCGACACATGACAGTTTAAAGTATCACACACCAGATGATATTTATTGCACATTCGCATGATATTTTACATGAAACTTATCAGATGCCACTCTGTTGCGTGGCTGAAATATGAACTGCGCGGCATGTCGCCGAGCAGCGCTTCTGGTGTGCGACCTGCTTCATACAGAGAGTGAACCAAAGCGCATTGGTGCAATTATGATGCATTTAATATTTTTATTTAAAAAATCACGATGTCTCAATTTAATATGAAATAAAATCGTCTTAAAACGTTAATTCGAATTAAGTGAAAAAAATCAGCCCTACACCAGCCCTACATCAAGCTCCATTTTCCTTTTTTAATTTTAGAATTAACCTTAATCAGACACACCTGAACAAAGAAACCAATGTTTACAACAATCCAAGAAAGACTTTATATTTGGTCATGGCTGAAGCTTGTTGTGAACCCCTAGATGGGGAATAATTCACTTATGCTCTTTTAGAGCTACTGTGCTGCAGTAAATATTTTGTATGTGTACCTTACCTGACCCAATATTTTCAGGTTCTGAAGCTCTTCTACTGTTCTGGGTTGATTCAGGTGTGTTTGATTAGGAGTATATTATTGTGTGCTTTCAGGAACAGGGTTGATAAACACTGTTGTAGACTTCAGTCCCAAGTGTTGATGTTAAAAACACAATGTAGAGGGTTATTTAATAATTAATATAAATGATTCTCGTTTCTAGCAACAACCTGATCTAGTACCTCATCGTGCTACAGGCTGCAGAAAGGACACACTCACTTGATTGGCTTGTTCAGGATTTGATTTGAAATCTATGTGAGAGTGTCTCTCCATGACTAGTGTTGAAGAACCCTGCTCTGGACCAAACATTTATGCCAGGCGTGTCAAAGTCAATTCCTGAAGGGCTGGAACCTGGTAGAGTATGGCTCCAACCCTGTTTCAACACACCTCTCTGTAAGTTTCAAACAAGCCTGAAGGACAGTTTGATAAGAGCTTGACATCCATGATTTAAGCCATACCTTCCATTCGTCACTCTCCTCCACACGGTATCGGATCTGATATTTGGCCTGAAACAGGTAGTCTTTCAGGGCAGGAGGACTGCCCCAACGTACACTTAACTGATCTTCCAGATCTCCAACACGGCTTACAAGAACATCAGGAGGGGGGTCTGTAGTTACTAAACAGAAACATTTCACATAATCCAACACTGCGTGAAAGTCATTTTCAAGAACTGTTGACTAGACCCTATAAACGCTGGCAATGTTCTTTCTTTTCTTCAAAGAACTGATAACTAGTTGTTTGTAATTGAATCTCGCAATAAACCTCCTTCGCCGTTCATTAGCTAAACAATATTCTGTCATTGCTAATGTAATCCCCCATTTCCATTGTTGTTTGCAATGGACCCGCTCCATTGCTAGGTTTTTTAATCAAGCGCACCCTTAGGGCGAAGCCAATCATGAAGAATTCCAGAGCTTATTGTTTCAGAGGGAAGTGAGGGCTTAAAAATGGTGTGGTAATGTAATATCTTTGCTTTTCTTGACAAAAAAGCGCTGATTGATGGATGTATTGAAATTGTGATTAATTCGATTAATTCATTGGAATGTCAAATAAGTCATTCGATTTACAGTTTTAACAAATTGCCAACAGACTTCCAGCTGCCCGTTGACCTTTAAACTACTATTTTCACGAGTTGCTTTTTGGAATCGTTTCAGCTGTTGGAAAGTACTTTTACAGTCTGTAAAAATCTATTCTCACAGTGTGCGCACCATATGCCAGACATTCAGATGCTTTTATATGCGTTTATGTGCGGGTTGGGAAGCGTGACATTATTTCAAGTCACCTTGATCTTAACATCCATTTTACCTTCCAACTGGTGTCTTTTAGTCCTACTTACCTACATCTAAAATGTCCAAGGTGATGACATCTGAAGTGGCAGAGCCAAGCTGATTGGTCGCCTCAACCCAGGCTTCATATGGTGTAAAAATGGCAAGGTCACGTGGAACGTAACATGTATACGGCTGTCCCGTGTAGTCTTCACAGTCCTTTTCCTTACCATACCATCTAGAAAACAGTAAAGCTGCATGTAAAAAGTTACTCTTCCAAAACAGGTGTCAGTGTGCTGTCAAAATCTCACTTCAGCTTGTACTTGAGGACGTATTTGGTATTGATGAACGTCTCTCCTTGACTTCCCGGACTCCATCTGCAGCTCAGATCTTTGGTGTTTCGTGACCAGCATGTCAGGTTGATGGGTTTCTCAGGGGATGCTGTCAAATTTAAAAAGCAGAGGATGGCGTGAATATTTAAAAAACAAATGACAGAAACTTTATCAAAAGACACTCACAGCCGACATAAAGACAGGACCCGGCCAGCACTTCTCCATTACTTCGATGGCAAACCAGATTATCTCCTGACTGCTGCAAGGAGCCATTGAGTTGATGAAGTGTGACACTCGATTCGGTCTGGCTCAGGACTCTGTACGTGTTTCTAGCCAAGCGTCTCCCATTCAGTGTCCAGTACAAGGACCTAGCTGTTATTTCCAGCTCGGCACTCACAGTGCACACCGCAGTCAAGCTCGAGCCAATGGGAAGTACTGGATCCTGGGGGGATATGACAGCCAAATCTGTGGGTCAGAAGAAAAGAAGAGACTTGATGATTCCAGAAATTTAACAACTGGATTTATGGCTGCAGTTGGAAAAGTTGCACAAGGTCATTTTTCAGCATTTTAAGTGGTTTTCCATCTTGTAAATATTCGACTTGTGTGTCCGCAGAACTCATATTTATTCATATTTACGACAAATGTTCAGAGTTGAACAATGGCTGGATTTGAAGAGCTGCTACTTCTGGCCTTCAGGGAGAACAAGTGTTGACCTGGTGGGAGGCGGACAAGCTCTTTAACATGTGCCATTGGACAGCATAAGGAGCATTAAAGAATGATGAATCGAAAACTATTGTATTGTACTCATATTTTATTGTAGACTTTGTCACCTTAAACATAGTTTAGAAAGATATTGAAATAAGTAATGAAACTGGTGAATGATATGTTGTACAGTTTTCATAATTTTTTATCAAAATATTTAGTACAGGAGATGAACTATATCTTCTAGTGGAAGGATACCCAAGGTAAACCTAATAAAACTTGTCTTAAAAGCAGTATTACCCAATGACAAGCTATTTTTCGTAAACAAGACCTTGTCATTTAAGTTTATTAATGCACACCGAAATGTTTTTTAATTTAATCTTAATATATTTTAATGTTTCTCTTTTTGTATTTGCTATGGTAACGTAATATATATCGTTTCAGCATCGAAATCGCAATGTGATGATTCGCAATAGTTACATTGCAGGATGTATGCAATGTTGACTATGTATTATAATATATCGTTTGCATGTGTTTTTGTGATTGTATAATTTTAATTACATTCAGGTATAAGAAATCATACCGTTTGTGACCTTAATTACGATTCATTTTATTGAATTATTTTTATCATTCAGTTACTTAAACACTGTTAGACTCTGGAAACGATAAAACACTTTATTTCAATTGTATCTTTTTCTTGATTGTATTTATAGATTGTTATGCATGAAAATACAACACATGCAAATACAGAATTGCACTGCAAATAGCACCGACCACATTGAAAATGTGTCTGGGATCCCAAAAAGTTTGTACATTGTTTATTAGATTTTATGGAGATGCAAATAGTTAATATTAGTTCTTTAATCTCTGACTAAACACATACATAAAAATACTTGCAACACATGCAAATATTAAATATGTTGAGGGACCCCCAATTGATCTTACATAAATTATTCCCAAATAGAAATATTAAGTCAAATGGTGATATTGTTTTCATATTGCAATATATAAAATGTCACAAAGCTAGAATTTCCCAATATTGTAGTAATAATATTTTTAGATTTTACACTGTAAAAAATATATGAGCAGTCATGACAGCATATGTTTTTAGCTCATTGCAACTTATTAAACTAAGTTAATCATGTTATAACGTTCAATAAGTTCAATGGACTCATAAGACTAACTTGTTTCTGCTTACAAATTTAAGGCAACCGGAATTTTTTAACAGTGTACTGTTGTAAACAAAACAATTCAACACTCACTAAAAAACTTTCAGAACATTTCAGTGTTTAATTTTGACGAAAGCCTTGCAAATTAAAATTAGCACATTTTAAAGTAATCTTTCCTCATTCACTGTGGTAGTTTAGCGTAAAATCTAAGCCTAATAAGACTTCTAAGTTGACATTCACGTGAGTAGAGGGAGGGAAAAAAAGAAAACAAACACCTCCAAAAAGACCTTTAAATAAAGATGAAGTTTGTAGACGACTTTACAAATTGCTTTAGCTCATATTAAACATCAAAAAGCCTACTTATAAAATTGTACTTACGTGCTGAGAGCGCATATGGAAGAAACGCGACAAAAAACAACATAATGACTGAAATTGTCATTTGTCTGTCGCGCGCGCTCTCAACTCGATTCTTGTCATGCTGGTGCGAGCGCGCGCGCGCACAATCCATTTTCCTGCACATAAATTGCTGAAAAGGAAAAGCCTTAATCACCAGAAAGCTTCGTGAAACCCATTGCTGCTTCTGAAAAGCATCATTATGCGAAGAGGACGCTCAGATTTACCTTCACTCTCAATTTTGGAGAGGAATCAATATAGAGTACGCCTCAAAAGCTGAAAAAGTTGATTCTCCTGAAGCTCCTCCCATGTCTTACCACACAGCCACAAGCCATTATTAGCAGAGCATCTGCAGACTGTGTTTTCTTTTCTCTTTTGTATACAAGTGTGCCGAAAAAGAAAATAATGAAGGACATCCTTTTCTTTTTGAGTGTCTGTCTGTTCCATACGGATAGCCTTTTAACGGTTTCGTACAAACTCGAGATAAAATGCATAGTCTAGTACATTTGGAAGTGCAATTCCACATCACTTAAGCTTTTTTAACTGTAAGAATTTGTAATGCAGAATAGCTTGTAAACAGGTAAATTAAGACTAGTTCAAACATTAAAGTAACAACATTTTTAAATGAATCAATGATAAGGGGAAAAGGGAGAATAAAGTAATAATGTAGAATAAATATGTATATTTACTGTTATTCAATTAGCCAGTTCATAATATTAATACATTATTATTATTATTATTATTATTATTATTATTATTATTATTATTATTTATGAACAACAAAAGTTTAATTCACAAAGTGCAGCCCCAAAATACAAATAGATTGCAATTCTAATATTAAGTTTGCCAATGTTTTGCCAATATGTCAGAAGTTTTTAATAATTTTAAATATAATCAAATTTAGTACGATTACTTATTCTTTTAAATATTAAAATAAGTGCTCAGCTGCAGCACATAACTACACCCCCCACAAATCTCTCTTTTAAATATTTCTTTTAAATATTTCTATTTCTAGAAATATATCATATTTCTAATAGGTAGCTATACAATCTTATATTTGTGCATGCATTAGATTTGTCAGTACTGAAGTCAAATCTGGGGCTAAGTAATTAGCTTTATGATAACAGTCCAAACGTACACCCAAATTTATGTTGTAGAAGAAAAAAATTAAAAATTGCAATATGTAGCTTGAATTTAATTGTATTATCTTCCATTTTCTAAATATGTTCGGTGACTAAAATATTGTTTTAATTAATATATCTGTTTATTAAATATGTCTTGTTTAAACACATCAAAATACATTGCCTATATTCACTGAGAAATGGATACTCATGTTCATTGTCATGCACTGTTAGTACATGTAAGAACTGGTTTTAATATTTTTGCATATTTTCACAAAAGTTAATTGAAACAAAGTAATCATCGCTTGTGTTTAATATAGAAATAGTGAATTAAATTTGGGACAATAAAATATTTTATTTTAACATTGTATTTACTGTAATAATATAAGTTGTATTACATGTTATTATTATATTTTATAAAATATTCCCAATGTAAAAAAGGTATTGTTTGTATAGGCTATATAATTGTTCTGCCAAAATTAAAATTCTGTCATTATTTATTGACCCTTCACCTGTTCCAAACCTATCTGACTTTTGAGATATTTAGAAAAATGCTGAAAACCTGTAACCATTGACTTGCATAGTATTTGTTTCCTCTACTATAGATGTCAATAATTTCTTCTGCCTTCAAAATATCTACTTTTGTGTTCAAAGCAAACACAGCCTTGCCACTAGCTTGCTTGGTTTGGGTCTAGTGGAGCTGAAATTATGTTTAACAAAGCAAGGAAATCGTCACAGTATGTCTGATAATATATATATATATATATATATATATATATATATATATATATATATATATATATATATATATATATATATATATATTATTATTATTATTATTATTATTTTGGCTAGAATAAAAGCAGTTTTAAATTTTTTAAGAACCATTTCAAGGTCAATATTATTAGCCTCTTTAAGCTATATTTTCTTTCGATAGTCTACAGAATAAACCATCGTTGTACAATAACTTGCCTGATTACCCTAACCTGCCTAGTTAACCTAATTGAACAAATACTATTTGAAGAGTTCAGATGAAAAAAAAAACTCTCCAAGAACCATCTGAAACTTTCCTTTAAAATTAATTTTTCTTAGCCCCCTATGTTTCTGATTAGGTATTTCACTTTAAAAGCAATGAGAGTAACCTATTTGAACCAAGAGTAATTATTACTGAAACTACACACAACACCCTAATAAAAATGCTGATTTTAGATGAAATTTTTAGACAGCACTTAGAGGTTTTTGCATTTAAACTCTTCATTTATTTCCTAAACAGAACGAGGACACTTCAGTGGAATCACAAGTTATTTTGGGGTGGAATATTTTCATATTCAATACTTTTTTTATTTATTTGGTTTCATTGCTTATTAAACCATTATATTCATCCTCATCAGAGCTGCAGTGTTTCAGAAAAGAAACGTTGTTAGATTGCTTTTTCTCCTTGTAAGCAGCATTTTTTCAGTGCACATGACTTACTGCACTGTACGGAGACGCGCAGCGCGTGCGTGATGATGTGAGGAGTGACGACACGGCGCATCAAAGGCACGAGATCACCGAGGCTGATAGAGCCCGAACCGAAGCAGCAGCAGCGGCAGGAACAGGTCGAGAAGCACCGAACCCCGCAGACGCGCCAGTGCACCGAATCCTGAGGAAAAAAGATGCTCCAGTTCGGCGGCAGGGTGCGCGGAGTTCCCGCACTCGTCTCTCTGATTCTGGTGGCGTTGGCGGCGGCATCATCTGATCTGTTTGACAACCAACTGGGCGATATCAATTACTGCAAAAAGCAATGCCAGATGTCCATCAAAAACAAAAGCCCCGCCAAAGTAAGTGCCACGTACCAGATGCTTCTGCAGTATATTGTAATGGCCTGTGGAAAAAAGATAAATGCGTTAAAAAATAGGGGTTTGCATACTTGAGGTTCATCACAGCCGCAGCCATTTGGAGATGAATAAATGAAGGAATGAATAAAGTCGTTCTGCAATTGAAAGATAAAGTGCGAGATGAAACTAAACGTGCATTTTAGACACAAAAGCGTTCTGCGCAAAGACACTGCGCAAAGATGGGAGCATTATTTGGCAGCACCCCGAGCCAATTTCTTAATCGATTCATGGATTTTCTGTGTCCCAGTTTCTTGGCAGCGCGTGTTAACGTTAGTTTGTGTTCAGCAGGAACAGGCCGAGAATGATGCTTTATGACGCATGAATGTTAACGGTCGATATGTAGACACCGAGGCTGTCTGGACGTTCTGTCATTCGAATGTGTGGAAGCTGCATCGAACGTTCTAAATTCTAAATGCGCAAAGCGGAGAAGCACGCGCTGGAGCACGGGAGCGCGTCTCTATTGTTTGATGCTGGCCCTAAAACCCCAAAGAAAGACGTGGGTTGATATTCGCTGGATGTTCACGTTTTTTAGTTACGAACGTTAGCTTTTGTATAATGCTAAGGAACCGCTCCTTTTAAAAAATATTTTATGACAAATTATTATTTTGTCTACTGTCTGCATCATTTAGCACTAATTCATTTGTTAGGATGGAAATTGACTTTCTAGGGAAAGTTCAATCAAAACATGAACATGTTTTTGCTTTTTACTCGCCCTCAAGTGGGTAAAACCTTTAAATTTGTTTTCTCAGTTAAAAACAAAATAATATATTTTTGATTACTATTACCACCCAACATTTTAATTTTGGTAAATTATACCCACTCTTGTTCGAAAGTAGTTTTTACTCCCCTAAAATAGACATAAATATTCTGCTTTATCAACGAAATAGATAAAACAGTTGTTTTAATATTGGAAAATGTATGTTTAAATATACTTGAGTCACATAGCCCATTTTAATGGTAGCAAAAATACAATGCCATGAGAGGACCTTGAACTTTTTTATTTAATACTTTTCATAAAATATGACTTACCAATTAAATTATAGATGCTCAAATTAACGTTAAAATATTTGAAAAGATGTTTTTTTTGTAAAGACACAGTAAAAATGATTCTTGCAAGTAAATCACTGCTAAATTGATGGATTTTAAAAGAATATTGGTTTTACATATGTTTATGATTAGAGTATAGTTAATTAGTTTGAGGAAAAACTAATTTAATCAAACAGGCTCGCCTTTTCTGCTTGTTTGGCTATTTAATTATAAAAATATTTGCAGTGAATTAATTTGCCTAGTTTCACTGGTAAACATCTATTTAGCAGGGTGGTGATTTTGAATGAATTTGTAAAATGTGATTCACACAAATTTGTGATGTACACTGAGGCACATTGCAAAAGGGAACACTTTTCTTCAATAGTCATATGTCAGTGGGAAAAACTATTTAAAAAATGGGCAACCTACATGCTCTACAAACAACAAGTGTGTTTATGACTGCATACAAATATATTAGAAAATACCAGTTGGCAACATCAATAAGCATAACAAGCTGTTTTTGGCTAAAAAGTTAGTGGAAGTGATTGAGAGTATACTGCAAGTATTGGTCCAATAAGTTTCCAATGGCTGCACTCACTCTTGCATGAAACAATGAGATAAATATGTAACATTGTAGCTGTACTCTGCTTGCATCCAGTTCCTTACAAAGACCACTAATTTTATTACTACTGTGTTCATTTAGTGTGAGTGATTACATTAATCTTGTCACATAAAAATAGACTTGCATGACGATAAACATACTAATGCTCTTTCTTACTTGTATGTATGGTTAAAAACTAGAACACCATTTACTGTTTAAAAAGTAGCCTAGAGTGCCCACTGTTGTTTAAAAACTAGCCCAGAGTGCCATCAGTTGTTAAAAATTAGCCTAGAGTGCCATCAGCTGTTAAAAACTAGCCTATAGTGCCCACTGTTGTTTAAAAACTAGAATTGAGTGCCCTCTGTTGTTACAAACAAGCCTAGAGAGCCCTCCATTGTTACAAATTAGCCTAGAAAACCAGGAGGGCTCTTTGTTGTTAAGAACTAGCCTAGAGTGCCCTCTGTTGTTTAAAACTAGCCTAGAGTGCCCTCTGTTGTTAAGAACTAGCCTAGAGTGCCCTCTGTTGTTTAAAACTAGCCTAGAGTGCCCTCTGTTGTTTAAGAACTAGCCTGGAGTGGCCTCTGTGTTTAAGAACTAGCCTGGAGTGGCCTCTGTTGTTTAAGAACTAGCCTGGAGTGCCCTCTGCTGTTTAAAAACTAACCTGTAGTACCCTCAGCTGCTAAAAACTAACCTATAGTGCCCTCAGCTGTTAAAAACTAGCCTATAGTGCCCTCTGTTGTTAAAAACTAGCCTGGAGTACCCTCTGTTGTTTTGAAACTAGCCTAGAGTAGTAGCCTCTGTTGTTAAAAACAAAGCTCAGAATAAATTGAAGAGAGAATAGTGATGCATTTTTAAAATCTTGCAATCAATGCAGAATCGCCAGAGCTGTAATAATTTAAATTTTTCTGCTTTTAATTGGCTCAATGTGAACACATGTATGTATATACATTATGTTCTGCTTCCTGTTATTCTGGAAATAAGAAACCTGAAGGTCGCTGCACTGTCAGGTGAATTCTGTAAACATAAAGGTCATGTGTTGACCTTACCAAGGATTGAATCACCTCTTTTTGTCTTCAATCTTTCAATGAACATCAACCAGTTTTTTGTTATGTCAACCCACAATCAATCCTCGATTCACATTCAGAAAATCGTGGGCAATGCAGATCTTTTAAGGATCTGAAATTAGATGTTGCATAAAATATACTTTGACAGCACCTCCATGAAGCCACAACTACTCTGTGGATAAAAACAAGTGATACTTAGAGTTACATGCGTTACTCTACAAAAGAGCTGTTTACCTTGTTCTTTCAGGACTCCATCATGAATGCCTGTCACCGCGGCTGCCGGCTCTACTCCATCTGCCAGTTTGTGAACGGAAATACAGGCATCAATACCAGCAAGGAAGAGTGCCAGGGAGGTACGGCCTATCTGAACAGTTTTGGAAAGAAGCTAACCTATTTAACAATGTTAGTAACTTTAAGAGCAGGTCATATGGGTTTTAGGAAAATAGCTTATTTGCAGTTTGTAACGTAGTTGTCCTTCAATGTAAACAACCTGCAAAGTTGGTAATCAAAAAAGTGCATGAAAAAGTAAAGATGTCTCTCAAAAGAAAGGGTCACTCTTAATCGCGAGTCAATAATGAATTCTATTTTGGAATGTTTTGTATGAGTCTTCGATATCTTTTTCATAATAATCAAAGTTGTAAATCTGCATAACCCTGGCCTGTCTGCGATATATGAACATTCTAAAATGGTTTCATTTTTGACACAAAATAGATACTGAGAGACCAATCAGATCAAAGTGATTCAAATGAATCATATCAAAATCATTACAAAATGATTCTAATATTAAATGCATATTCTAAGAAAAATTACAATGTTTTCTAAACTTTTGTAAATTTAAACCTGTTGTAGGAGACCCCAGCATAATCTTAAGACACTTAAAAAAATAACATATGACCTGCTCTTTAAGTACATATTTAACCATGATGACTTGAAACATTTAATTCTTTACTCTGAATTTAGACCTGGAAATTTAGTGTTTTTGTATATGTAATACAAATGTTCCAATGCAAGTTTGATGTTATTTTAATTAAAAGAGTTATTTTTACAAGTCATTTTAGCCTTTTTTTTAGGAGTTTGTAAAGCTAAACAACTTAAATTTATGATTAGTTTGTTACTTGCCAGCACTGATAATAACTTGTATTTAAATAAGTAGTCAAATTAGTGAAATTTTGGTGATATTTTGTTATTAAAAATATCCAGTATTTATTGTAATCAGTTCAAGCTAGAGTTGTCACAATACTGGAATTTGGTACCAATCAATACTGAAATATTAAAAATGTAATATTTACTCATGCAGTATCTCAAATTGTCAGTTCTCATTGAAATGACTGGAATGATTATCCAATGTGATCACACTTGCGTAAATTGCTTTGGTAACACTTTATTTTTAAAGGCCCATTTGAGTATTAGTAGACTGTCTGCTTAATATCTGTGGATACTGCTCCTTCAACAGACATTTAACTGACTATAAGAAACTTTGCAAGTACGTCAACTTACACTAACCCCAACCAAACAGTCTACTTATAATCTAATGATAATTAGTTGCAATGTAACTTAAATTCAACAAATGGACCATCAAAATAAAGTGTGACCATTTTTTTTCTGACTGAATTATTGTATTGCAAGTACAAATTTTGATGGGGGAAAAAGCATTATTCATTATCAATTCAATTGTCAATTCAAGTGTAACTATTGATGCCAAACCCAGTCTTACTAAAAAAAATCTGTCATATACTGTAGATTTCTATATAATTAACTTACTGGACCCAAGAAAACTTGCCTAACAATGGTAAATGTGAGCACATCTTATGTCAGGGATGTCTAATCCTTCTCCTGGAAGGTGAATATTATATATAGTTTAACTCCAATGCACTTGTCTAAAAGTTAGTAAGTCAGAAGACCTTAAACTGGTTGAGGTGTGTTTAATGGGGGTTGGGTTGGAGCTAAACTCTACAGGAAGGTAAGTTTGACCGTAAGTTCAGTAAGTATTGCTCACACAAAACCCAAATAGCTTTCTAACTTCAACACATCTTTAGGATGTTAAGTTAGTGGGCTAAGTTTCACTTTCAAATGAAGCAGATTTCTGTAGGTCAGTGTGGTGAATCTGTTTAAGCAACTTGAAACCCCCCCCCCCCCCACACACACACACACACACACACACACACACACTTTTGTACACATGAAAAACCTTTGCTTTGTTCGCCTTAATCGTTTTCGTAACATAATTTTTACTACGGGCAATATAAAACTTGGGTGTCGACTTGAGCTGCCAACTCTATTGGCAATAGGTTACATCCTGACCACCTGATGAGGAAGAAAAACATTGGCAAAGCAAGTCATTTTTTCAGTTTATTCTTGATGGACAGTGTTTTTGAAGCTTTGTATAATTGCAGTTGAACCACTGAAATCTAATGTAATGTTTTGACAATATTTTTTTTTTTTCTTGACTTGCACGTCTCGGGACTTGTCTATAGAGGTTTAGACCGGTCGCAGACTTTATCTAAAATATCTTAATTGGTGTTCTGATGATAAACGAAGGGATTCGAATGAAATGCAGTTCAGTAATTAGTAAAATAATTGTAATTTTTGGGTAAACTAAGGGTTAAGTCCTTTTCCAGCTGTAGTTACAATTTTGAGATGGCATGGTGGCTCAGTGGTTAGCACTATTGCCTCACAGCAAGAAGGGTGCTGGTTTGTGTCCCAGCTGGGCTTCAATTTTCCCCACAGTCCAAAGACATATAAGTGAAGTGCGCTATAAGTGAATTGAATTAACTAAATTGGGCATAGTGAATTACTATGTGTGAATGTGAAAGTGTATGATGTTGCAGCTGGAAGGGCATCCGCTGCGTTAAATTTATGACGAAATAGTTCATTCCGATGTGGCGACCCCTGATATGTAAGAGGCTAAGCTGAAGGAAAATGAATGAATGAGTTACAATTTCAGCATATACAAGCCCAAACATCCTAGGAAAACTTCAATGCAGAACCACCAAGTCAAATCGATCCGGCATCCTACAAATTTAAAGCACGAAAAACAGTCTCTTTTAGATCTGTCGAAATGCGTTCATGAACATTTGACAATGCTAATGTTTCGGAATGAAGTTGGCCTAGCCCGAGGACATATGCTATCGAGTGCGCAGACAGGCTGAAAATGCTCATTTTGATCTAGAGATGGTATTGTGTGCTAGTGGCAAACAGAGCTGTCTGTGGGAAGCTGCTAGGCATGAGGGAAGCTGTGTTATTGAAAATCAATCCTGCGCTTTCTGGTGCTGCTCAGATGTTTGTTGATATTGATGGCTGCTTGACCGTGGGGAGAGCTGAATGGAGATGGAGCCGCTTGACAGGTATGGTTTCTGTGTGTGTTTGCAGCCTGCCAGGAGGCCTACAGTAAACTGCTGGAGCAGGAGGCGTGCAGCACGGGGTGTGCCAGCCAGCCCGCTGAGCCGGAGATCAAACGGAGAAAGGTACAACTCTCGGTTGCTTCTTATGGGGGTTGCGCTGGTGTTTTGACATCTCTATCAAGCTCCATCAAATTGCTCTGGGTTTGATCCGCAGCTCAAGGCTCTTACCAACCGTCCCAAGCCCATCTCCGTAATGGAGGCCGTGTCTAGCTGGTGCAATGACATCGTCAGCTCCGCCCAGAGTTTTATTTCTTCCACCTGGACCTTCTACTTGCAGGCCGATGATGGGAAGGTTGTTGTGTTTCAGGTTAGTCCTTTGGAATTTTCTACTTTGCGAGTTTTTTTTTGCCTTCAGTTTGTTACATAGGATTGGTTTATCTAACTAATATGTCCGGAAAATCAAACAGTGACAGATTATTTAGCTATTTAGAGCATTTTAAGTACAACTTTTAGTTAGCATCACTGTGAGAATTTATTATTTTTATTTTTTTTTTGTATTGAGAAAGTTTCACTTGCACAAAAGTTGCAAAAACAGAAACGGCTGGAATGGGGGAAAGATTTTATATTTAAATTGATCTTGTGTTTGTTTTTGTATTTACATTTTAACTACATTTTGGTTATATTTACCAATTTTATTAATAAAATTAAATTGACAATATGTGATCTTGGACCACAAAACCAATTGTCAAGAAGTGTCAGTTTTTGGAAAATGAGACTTCTAAATCATATAAAAGTGCAATAAATATGTTTTTTTTTTTTTTTTTTTTTTAAATGAGGGTTCAAAAATATGTAATTATTGACATTTTAAAGTAAACAAATTAGGTTCTTAACAATGCGTTTTACCAAAGTCATTTCACTCAGCCGCCATCTTTGAAACGCCTCTCGGGCAGTATGCTTTGGTGTTCTGTCTGAATGGAGAATCATTCTCCAAAACTGTTTGCCAAGCTTACGATTACATTACATATTTGGAATCACCAATACCATTAAACAACAGCTGTCTATTTAATTTTTATTTCTAAATGTCCGAATCAAACGGCATTTTTATGGTGGCCCGAGCTAATGCGCATGCAATTACAATATCACGACACCAACCTTATTTATGGTCGTGTTACACATTATCATTCTCTATATAAAGATAGTCTGATCACACTGGTCTTCTGAAGTAAACCAAAACTTGGTCTTGATGGTGAATCTCCTTCAGAAATGAATGTGACTCTTTGTTTACAAGTTTGTGGGGCGTCGTGTGATGTTTGTTTGACAGGACGGGCTGTACCTCGTGTTCGTTTCAAAACACTTTTGTTTTTAAGTGCACTTGGTTTATTTAAAAGAACAGGTTTCAAGCTATTTTTTGATATATTTCTTATGTCTGTGAAGCAAATAATAGTTTAGATTCCAGCACGTTGGTTGACCACCAAACTGTCGTATAAAAGCACACATCTGGTCTGAGCTTTTCCCCTGGAGAAATGTAAGTCTAAACTGATTGCTAAATTGCTCCTATACTAGTAGGCCTGACTTCATTAGTCATATTGACCGTTGAACTTTTCCCTATTCAAAACTATACAAGTGACATGTTTTGTGTATTTTATAGTCTTTGGTTTTACTTATTAAAATGTTGAGTTTTGATATATATCAATTTTAAAAAGCCACTCCGCCTCTAATGTCTGCAACCAAAATATATGGGACTCGTTTTCCCCTCCATTTCAAATGTTTTGAATTTTATTATTTGCATTTAGCTTTGTTTTTCCCTATCAGATCAGACCCGTGACCCATTTTTGGGTCGTAACCCTCTGGTTGAGAGCCACTGCTGTGGAAGATTCAGCTCTCATATGCTCTTGGTTTCAAGATCTGGTATGCTTTACGAAAGTTGCGGTCACATCGCATCGCAGCACTATTGGGATCATATGAGCGCAGTTCTTCTTCAAAGCACAGCCAGTGATGTTCAATCAGAAACCTTATTCTCCCAGGAGGTCATCCAACTTTATCCATGTTTTTGTGAGATCCTGCTGTGTTTAAACCAACTGCAATCATTAGATGGCCACAAAGTTGTAATGCAAATAAAGAAAGCTGTGTAAAACATCAGCACGTTTCACTCAATGATATCTCAGTTTAGTCCTAGCCATGATGAATCTGTGTTTAACAGTCTTGACAGGGGAAGAGGATTCCACAGCCATCCTGCGGCAGGCCTTTAGTCAGTATTTAGTGGTCAGCTGGAATACGGCCAGCCCGAGTGAAAAACTAACATGGAGCTGAGATTGCAGAAACCCAAGGTTTAGCAGTAGCATCGCGCTAAATCAAGCATTTGGAATTACAACTTCGAGATTCAATTTCTGGGGGAAGTAGAGCACTAATGATGGGCTTTTTGCCTTGGGCGTCTAAACAGAGAAAGGAAAACAGCTTGTTTTTCAACAGACCTGCTGTGGTGTGCGTTTGGCCCAGATGATGCTGTTTTCACTTTTACAGAAACCACTGCACTACTGTAGTAAAAAAGCACTGCATGAAAAGCTGAACTTCAGACTTGACTGTGTGTGTTGGATTTTAGAAGTTTCCTCCGTGAATGTGATTTATGTTATAATCTGTTTGATTTTTGTGAGGGACTAATGAAACTTGTCTTCGAAGAGATGCCTCGAGGGAATTCCTGAACTTCAAAAATGAAAAAAAAAAGGCTTCCTCAAGTGCTTCCTACACAAATCTCCCTTAAGATTCATAGTGGGGGGAAAAATCAAGTAATATCGGTGGAACCCAAATGTAAAATTCTTTATGAACCAACTTTGAATGATGCTTAAAGTTCCTGGACTGAAAAACTGCTCCAGAACTTTTTATTATAAATATAACAGTAGATAAAGTTTCTTATTCAACATCTAAATCGTATTATAGAACAAAATTTTAGCAACATTTCAACCAAATATGTTTTGCTTATAGTACCATATATATACTGTTTACCATTTATGGTGGTTTTGCTAATAATATTAGCACTTTGAAAAATTGTCTCTGCTGAAGAGCTCTGTAATCGGGTCTGAAATAAAAAAAAAAGGTCCGATCCATGTCTGATCTGAGTTTTTCCCCCAGAAAAATGTCAGTCTATAGGGATTGTACTAGTAGGCGGGGCTTCATTCGTAATATTGACTTTGATTGTCAATATGACTTTGATTGTCTTGTGTCTGTGGGAACATTTGTCTCGTGTGACAATTCTTGCTTATTCTATAGTCTTTAGTTTACTAATCAAAATCATGAAATCATGAGGCGCCAGTCATCTTTGCTTGTTCAACGAATTTGAGGTTTAGTCTACGGGAATGTCCTTCCAGGTTTGGCTAAGAGATTTATTTTCCATTCGCAAACCTTCACAAACTTATTTAACTTCTCAGAGTTATAAATTCATTTATGTTTGATGCTGGCCTGCTTCATTTATAAATTAACCAGTGTGGCGTCTAAGACATTCAGGTGAAAAGTGAAAGCAGTCATCTTGTCTGCAATCAGCTTTTTCAGATCATCACCCTGGGAACCAATCACTGCAAGAAAAGAATTTAGTAAGAGTCATCTGGATTTGCGTTCTCTTTAATAGCTGCCACTTTTGAATTTTTTTAGACGCCATTTTCAGCTGACGAAAGAATCTACGAAGTAATGAACTTTTTACTTAAATTTCACAGTGAGCTCAGAACACCTGTTGTTAAATACATTTTAATAAAGCTGTTTTCGATTATAAAGTGGATTAACAATACTTTGCTGCATTTTGCATTTTAAAGCCATACATTTTTTTTGCTAATAGTAATAGCATTTTGCTATTTAAAGTAGTAGCAATCTTTCAAGTAGTAGTAGAATTCCACTGTAGTAAAAGTAGGATTACTTTTAAAAGGTAAAGTCGTAGTGTTTTGCTATTTCTAGTAATAGCACTTTTACTAATATCTAATAGCTAAATAGTTCTCTTTTAGCTGTGGTATAGCATTAATTCTCATATTTATGTCAGTTTGTCAGATTATGATGACTAAGGGTATAGTTTTATAAATAGATCTCGACTGATGAAAGTTTTAATTTTTTAATTTTTTTACAGTTTTAGACAGGTTTTAGACCATGAGTATACACTCAAGAACAACATAACCACCTACTTACTTACTTCTGACCAATCATGTGATTGTTATGGAACAAAGCAAAAATTGTAATTAGCATCCACATCCTTTACATTAGTTTAACTTTTTAGCCGTGTAACATGGGTTTCTTTTTCGATGAATCATTAAGTACGATGCAATCCTGGATTATTATCTATGTTGATCCTGGAACATCAGTTTTGTTCGAAAATGTAATCCATACCCATTCCCTACCCCTATACCCAACCATAACTGTAAATTATTCCCTAAATCAGAGGGGAATCATATTTGGACAACAATCATGTGGAAGTACATAAACCTAACTGTAAGCATAAACTTAACATAAACTTTAAACGGATCCCTAAATTTGAAAGGCTGATAGGAATGTTGTTCCAGGATCAACATAGAAGTTAATCCAGGAACATGTGCTACTTGGTGAAATCAGGTTGGCAGAATCATAGACTACAGCAAAAGTGAGTGATAGGGGTTTTTCAACCAAAGCATAGGGGAAAAAAATCAAACACAAGAGACTCGTTTGAATGCATGTTTAACGCCAGATGGAAACAAGGCAATTGTTCACATCTTGCGACTATTTTAAAGTTTACAGATTGCCTCCGTTCAGTCCCTGTACCATAGATGATTATTAAAAACATTATTAAAATAAAAAAACATGTACAAATACTCCCATCCCCCAGCTCATTGCTATGATCTGTAGCCTAGTTTCACATCAGTACCAGGCAGACATTTGACATTGGTTACACCGCCGTCTGGACCTAATGATTGTCCGTTCTGTCCTGGGTTTTTGATGAGTCCCTCAGAGGTAATCAGACTACTTCCTCCTAGCTGAAGGGTAAACATGATTCGGGCGCTGAATAGCCACTGATTGTTGCGATGGATTTTTGTTTGTAAGGAGGTCGGCCATTTTGTTTAAATTCAGGACTAGTTCAATGCGGACAACCGCTACATGCGAAAAGACGAGTTTGGAGAAAGCAAGCAAATTCCTATTAAGGGAAATGAGCTTGTTTACTATGAAGTCAACAATCTCGGACTCGTCTTCTTGGCAGTCTGCATTGATCACCTTTGGCGAGTTCTGCGGTAATGCGTGACAGATGCACATCAGACCGCTTTCACTAATGGCAAGATTCCATTGGTCTGTGGCCAGTCAACATTAACTTCCTCAGATGTTCATTTTTTCCCCCTTTGATTCTCATCCCTTGCGGACATCTGGAACCAATATTTTTGACAGCATCCCTTTCAATTAACACAACAGCGAGACTTGAGCTCGATGCAAAGCTAAATTGCCCATACCATGTAGCGTTTTATGACTTCATGTCTGTTTATGTAAAGAATTAGTTCTTGCTAAAATGAAAAATGTGAACTCACCTCACCTTCACATTGTTAGAAATACACATGACATTCTTTCCTCCGTAAAGCATTTTTGGGGGAATTTAAATCTCTGTGCTGCCTGGCAAAAAATTAAATAAAAATATTGATTTTTACTGTGAGGGATGACATGTTGACCTTTCCAAGATGGCGGACGTATTGACAGCAGTTGACTGACATCTATGGGTGCGTCTCAATTAACCCCCTTGTTCAGTAGTCAGGCCACTGATCTAGGTGTCAGCCATTTTATATTCATCAAAATTCTTCCTTTGCAGCAAAATGAATCTGAAAAATAAAAAAGAATCTGTTATTTATTTAAATGTAACATGAACGAATAAAGCTAGACAGTTTAGAAAACATTTATACTTGTTTAATGGTTGAAATGTTGCTGGTATATGAATTGAATTCTTATCTGCGCCAATGGCGTAACGGTTAGTGCATCAACATGCACTCTGGTGCTCATGGCGACCCAAGTTTGATTCTCGTTTTATGCCAGTCCTTCCCCTTTCTCTGCTCCCCACACTTTACTGTCAATACTCTCTACTGTCCTATCCTTAAATGTGAAAACCCTGAAAAAATAATAATAAAAATAATAATAATTATTAAAATCTCAAGAGAATTTGTTCTACTGTTGATTTATAACAAGGGCCAGAAGGAATCTGCAGACATTTTTTGCTATTTCTGTGCAGAATTATGTTTAAAATCTCCGGATTTTAATTTGGGGAGTATCATAACTAAAACTTTTATATATTAAACAAAAAGTAATACCTTTTTAACTTTTATTCAATGCAAATCCAATTAGATCCACTTTATTTGATTAACAAAG
This sequence comes from Danio rerio, assembly GCF_052040795.2. Taxonomy (NCBI): domain Eukaryota; kingdom Metazoa; phylum Chordata; class Actinopteri; order Cypriniformes; family Danionidae; genus Danio; species Danio rerio. Next base: position 21,718,236 of record NC_141042.1, on the reverse strand, counting down.
TAAGTCTCTCATATAATATATCTACTAAAAGACAGAAAATATTATTTCACAAACTGTAATTCATACGAATATTTTCATATTAGTGAATAATATTACTGTAATTTATTTAAAAACTGAATAAATATACATTTACACACATTGACACAAGTAAATAAACAGAATCAATGATGGGCTAAATTCTGCGGAATCCTGCGCGCCCAGTTTCTGTGTGGGTCTAATTACAACTTGTAGTTTTGATGTTGTACAACAAGGACTCCCAATGTGTAGTGAACCAAGCTCATTACGTTCCTTACCAGTAACCGAATTAATGTACTTGAACTACTGATCCACAATCCTGGGTCCTGATTTAGAAGCACCCTATATATCTAGAATTCAAACAGCAAATATGACAAAGTTACTAAAAAGAAGTACATTTCATTTTTACAATAATCATCATACCATTATAATCATGTTGTATGTTATGCCATATTTCTGGAAACAACCCCCTTAATAATCCGTTGAAGAATCTAACAGACTCAGTTCAACTTTATAATACTTACACCGCTTTTGAAGCTTGAACATTTTATCCTCTGTAATTGCTGAGATTCACTGTAATTGCGTTAAAAGAGTGCAGAAAACAGACTTCAGATTTTCTTTTTGAAAAATAAAGTCATATGGATTTACAAAAGTGCAAGGATGACTACACGATGACAGCATTTTCATTTTCTCCGAGCTGTTCCTTTAATCATTAAAAGTTAAGATTAGACACACCAGTCAGTTATACATATGTAAAACATACAGTGCCAATGAACCCAATCTGCCTCCAGTTATAGACTATTAGAATATAGAGATGACATAACACTCCTCACAGTTCCTTGCGCTCTCATCTACTGCAGCTCTGACATGAAAAACCATGTGTGCTTGCCTCTTCGTGGTCATTTTGGAGGTTCATTTGAGCCTCCCTGGAGAGGTTATCTCATAGGTCTGCTCTGCTGAGCCCGTTTTAAAAGAATTCAGTGGAAGAGAGCAGAAATCTCACTTTAATAAGATCTCAAGGGGGTACTAAAGAAACATGGTCTAAAAAAACACACACTAATTTACACATACAGTGCAAGATGGAGGGCCAGAAAGGGACACATCCAGTTGTAGAGTAATGAGACAGATTTTAAATCACATCCCATTTGAAAGTGTCCTCTTAAAAGCTCTTATTCAAGTCAAGTAGTCCCCTCGCTCTCGTCAGAGTTGGCGGCTGGTGCTCAGTTTGACCAGCTTGGCTTGTCTTATAATTGAGAATGGAAAGAGAGACTCTGTTGACGTGGTGTTCCTGGTGGTTTCTCAGCACTGGAAGAAGCTGACAATAGCTTTTAAGTAATTTTGATGGTGTCAAGTGAACTGGAATATTGATTTATCCTTCACGCCATGCATTTACCAAGTGTAGGTGTAATGGAGACCAGCTAGTAAGAGCTATGGGGGTAAATCTCATTCCCCTGGCTTTAAAAATGACACCAGTGGCTAAAGATTAGAATTCCACTCAAAGTTAGGTTAGTAAAATGGAACGGTAACCTTAATGCCATGTCCTGGATGAGAGTGTGATACCTTGTGTTTACCTTGAGTTTGTTTCAGCAGTTCGAAACAGTTTGATCTTTTGGGGGAGTTTGTTTTGGCTACTAATAAACACTTTTGAGCTTTGATTAGCGAAGACTATGCAATTGGGGAGCATGTTCTGGAACTCTGACTTGAGATTGATTTCATATGTCCCATGAGCAATGTTGTGTGACTTTGCGACTGTGCAAAGATTGACAAATGTTCATGAAACTGTTCTTCTTTTACAACCGCAATTTTTGTGTTCATCTTGACACATTTACAACCTGCCGACTGCATATATACCATATACCACCACTCAGCCTTTTCAAAATTCTTTCTGCCCTCAAAGAATGATGTATCGGGGCCTTAAAGGAGGCTAGGCTAGCTAGTAAGGGCTTTGTGGGTAAACCCCACTCTCCTTGTCCCAAGAGGTCCACCAGTGCATGGTCTTTTGAATCCCACTAAGAGAGGAGTATAACTGAGGTGTAACAGGGGCTGTGGACTGAATGGGAGATGACTATGTAATGGACGCTAGCCGGTAAGAGATGTGTGGGTAAACCTCACTCCCCTGGCTCCAGGAGATGCACAAGCAGCTAGATATTCAAATTCTGCTCTGGATGTGGAAGTTTTAATCCCGCTAGAGCAGGCGAGCAAAACCGTGGGTTTACATTGACATCATGACTCAAATAGTGGTGAGGTTTTGTGGGTTGAGTGGAAGAGAGACCAGTTAGTATGAACTGTGGCTATAATCCTCACTACCCTGCCCTAAGAAGCACAGTTAGAGTCTGCGGTCTTCAGTTTCCTTGTTTGCATGCCTGTTTATTATGTTAGAAACACGGGTTCAAATCCTACTCAGAAAGGGGCAAGTAGAACCAAGGGGGGTTATTTTGGTGCAGTGACCTGAGGGGAAGTTACGATCAGGAGGCCGGCTAGCTAGATACACCTCTTAAAAAAATTACTCTTTTCATGTGTTCTTGTCAGTGTGCCTGCCTCCCGTTTCTGGTCTGAATCATGCTCAAAGCAGTGTGCGTAGAAACAAATGTTACAAAACATGATCGAGTTAACACTGTTTTGATGGCCCCAACTACTTCAAATTGATTAAACCTTGATATAGTTGTACCATTGATGTAGTTGTATAAACAGGAATCGGGGCAGTGACCACCCAGATTCACTGAGGTAATCACATGAGCTTGGTTTCAGGGAATACTTTTATCAGTAATTTCTCTGGGGAATCTGCTTCTGCTAAATCAAGCTGCTCAAAAAAACAGGCACAAGAAAAAGCTGCATAAGCAGTTTGTTTTTGCTTATATTTTTGAAACGTGCCCACTGTGTCATCAGATTTATACCTGCTATTCATCATCTGTGTAAAGATCACAGCGTTTTTATGTGCCAATCTGTGCTTGATTGCGTTGCAAAACCTTGCCACAACAAAACGGTCACAAAGCCAACCATTTCATTCAGAAGCCTTTCTGCTGAGTAAATCCCATAATGCTGTTTCCTGCCCTTGACGTTGTGTTTGTTGATTCTCCCAGAGCCAGCCAGAGATTGAGTACTCCTTGCCTGAGCTACAAGCCCCGCGCTCCAACGTGGTTGACAAACCCTGGCCTCAAGTCAACTCCCACACACAGCGGCCACATACTGGTAAGAGTGACCGCTTTCACCCCAGATGGCTGCTGACAGCTTTCGTTTTTTCCCCCCTCTGAAAGCTCATTTAAGTGGAGCCAAGGACCAAAGCTTGAGCTTTGACTTTCATTTGTGACACATCCGGTGCTGTGCCGCTGTAGTTTGTCCGGAGCTGGAGGGTCATAAAATCAATGTCCACATGCTGAAAGTGCTGCCTCTGCATCCTTCCAGGTGGGCGGTCACATAGGGAGAGGAATGCAGCAAAACCTGGGGTGAAAGGAAAGAACGTCAGCCAACATGCCGAGGACCCAGCTGCTGAGCATGACTTCCTGGGATGCATGTCAAGGTCAGAGAGGCTTTTTTAAATCTGGATGTTTACATGTTCAGTTTGATGCAGGCTTAATGGGCTGTTCAGATCAACCGACTAAACTTGACACAAATAATGCGCACGTAATATTTTGCTTGAATTTTGCCTACAGTTTGGTTTTGTCAGTATTAAAAAAATACTTGAAATAATAATTTCATGTTACTAAGTAATTATATAGGTGGCACTGTGGCCCAGTGGTTAGCATTTTCACCTGAGTCAAGCTGAGTCAGTTTCTGTGTTGAGTAAACATGATTGTCTGTAGTGTACGAGTGTGTGTTTGTGAATGCGAGAGTGTATGGGTGTTTCCCAGTACTGGGTTGCGGTTGAAAGGGCAGGAATAGTCAGAGGTTCATGTGGCAACCCTCTCTCTCTCTCTCTCTCTCTCTCTCTCTCTCTCTCTCTCTCTCTCTCTCTCTCTCTCTCTCTCTCTCTCTCTATATATATATATATATATATATATATATATATATATATATGTGTGTGTGTGTGTGTGTGTGTGTGTGTGTGTGTATATATATATATACACACACACACACACACACAGATATATATATATGCACACACAGATATATATATATATATACACACACGCATACATACACATACATATATATATATATATATATATATATATATATATATATATATATGTATGTGTATGTATGCGTGTGTATATATATATATATATATATATATATATATATATATATATATATATATATATATATATATATATATATATATACATGCATGCATGCATGCATGCATGCATGCATACATACATACATACATACATACATACATACATACATACATACATACATACATACATACATATATATATATATCTATGCATGCATGCATGCATACATACATACATACATACATACATACATACATACATACATACATACATACATACATACATACATACATATATATATATATATATATATATATATATATATATATATATATATATATATATATATATATATATACATACATACATACATACACACATACACTCACAGATATTTAACATGATCTGTAAAGTGTTGTAATGGTGTAAACCAAAATATTTAGCTTCTTTTTGAATTCGTCCCCTAGGCGCTCAGGTCTGCCACGTTGGATTTTAGCCGCCTGCCTCTTCCTGTCTATCATGGTGATGCTGTGGCTTAGCTGTGCCAGTCTTGTCACGGCACCCGAACAGCACATCAAGACTCAGGTACCCATTCATTCATTTCAACAGAGGTACTGGGGCGCATAGTAAAAGAAAAGCAAGTATCTAGCATATCTAGCATAAATTTCCACCTGCTTCTACACATGAATATTACGTTTCAAATTATGGGTGGCATTTCCTGTTTGGGGAGCTTCTATTCAAAAGAACTGAAACCGATCACTTCATTTATGTTACAAATAATCCTTATCCAACTGACTGAGAGATATGAGAAATATAACTTTAATTTTATCAATTAAGAATACAACATTATTTGATAATTTAACTTATTATCAGAATGTATTATCTTTTCAGTTCACTGTGCCTCCACATAATTTTCTCTAGTATTCCCTCAAGTACAGTAATATTCAATATACATCAGTAATATGACTGCAGAATTACTTGTTTCAAGCTTTTGGTGTTATTAATGGATCTGCTGAATTTAATTTGCTAATACAACCCTTTTTAAGACACATTGTACCAGTTTTATTTAAAACAATTTGTTCCATTAATTCACGCAAAGCATCTTGGGTTGTAGGAAAAAGTTGGAAATTTTTGAACCCAACAGTTGGTAACGAATGTTGTATTTACAGCTCAGCATCAATGGGGATAAAGAGTTCATGGATGACGCTCAAAAGGTCAACCCTTACCACCTGACGCCAGTGATCGCGATGACAATCGCCCAATCAGAAGAGAGCAAGGAGGCGGGGCCACTTCCAGTCAAGGTCGACCTCAGCAAAACATCTCTTTAAAAGCACCGAAGAGGTCGACACTTTTGACAACTAGGGTTAAACTCATCTCCAGAGCTATTTCTCGCAATTTAAGAGGAAGTGACATCATTTTTCTAAATAAAAATAATACAACTGCATGACGCCATTTATTATATCGGTTACGACGTATGTCCTGTCTGAATACTAGTCTTCTCACTGAATTCGCAGAAAGAACTGTAGTATAGGTGCTTGTTCACATAATATACTAACACGTTTTCGACTATAATATATACATACACTAGTTAACGTCATGAGCAACGTTGCAATGTTTCTTATCGCTAAGTGCACTGTATAAACACGGGCTTAGATGTTAAGTCATGCCACAACCTCAAAAGAATGGTTATTTGTCAAGCTTTAGGGCCTTTAATACTATGAGAAACGTTTAGTTTGGCGATGAATGCTTTCAAAGCGCCCCTCCTTGTTATTAATTAGCGTCGCAATATAAGCTTTGAAGGTGATCTGTCGCACTTGTAGATTCTCGCTTTTGATGTGAAATGAGCAACAGGAAAATTAAATGAAGCCAATTAGCGTAAGATCTGGTTTCATAACGACGTTTACAAAACACGAATGCGTCCTTTGAACTGATATGTAATCAAACTGACAAGGACTCTTAATTGCTTTACAGATTGTGAATGCAGTAGTTTGCTGGATTTTGTTCAGTTGTACAGTTAAATAAAGAAAAAACTGTGGTTTTGTACACAGGCAGGTATTGAGGCAAATTTCTTTTTTTCATATGCATAATTACGCATCCATACTAAGCCTGACTAAACCACTCACATTCATGTCAAGGAAGCATGATGTGTATTTATTGAATTATTTATTTATGTATTTATTCAAAAGAATAAAGCAGCGCCTGTAGTCTTTTAGCTCTCGTTTAGATAGCCCATTGATTTGTATGTTACATAATCATAATCCTTTATAGACAGGAAAATGCTTGCTGTTCAGACCGAATGTGAATTGTTGTATTATTCCAATGCCTTTCTCCCCCCCTTAAATATTCTCCATCTCTGCCCGGTTTATTGTGGGTGGAGTTTGGGGCGGGTTTTGAATGCCCAGCCACCAGGCTTTGACAAATATCTTTTTGTAACTAGACTGTAGGATTGAGGAGCTTTCATGGCACTATTTGTCTTGTGCTGCTATTCGCCCCATTTAAGCCCAGCCACAGTGCATGCTAGTACGCTATGAGACATTGAATATATCGTCCCATCTATTTTGGAAACAAACTGCTGTACGCTCGTGATCTTTGTGTTTTTGCTTAATGTTCTGTAGGCATTGTAATTATGACCATAGATTACTAAGAAGAGGTGAGATTCCTTCCATTTAATATCTACTGGTACATCGTTACTGTATGAAATACAAGTCGGTAATATCTTTTTATTTCTTTCTTTTGAATAGTTTCCCAAAAGAAACTCCATAATATCGGACAAATAAAGTGTTTTCATGTTGTAATTATGCTGCTGTGGGTCCAGTTTCTGTTCAGATCGTTCAGTTGCAGAAATTTTAAGGACATTGATCTCACAAAAACATTACTTTAACTGTTCGTTTACTTTCATTTAGGCCATCCATAATGTATGGGATTTTTTTTCATAAGTGGAATATGCAAAAAAGTTTTAAGCATGATCATTGGTGATTTTATCAAATGCAATTCAACAGCTTCCAGAACTATGGAGAGGGCAATCTGAGCTGCATCCAATGCTTTTTAATGCGCTCACTTAACCCCACACTTCATAGTTACTTCAGTAGCACTGTTAAGTGCATTGTGTCTGACATTGCATCACTGAGATATGCAGTCTCAGCTTGCATCATCAAGGCCGCATCCAGATACTATTGGAAATATAGTTGCTAATTACAGGGTTTTGTGGCAGTTTGACTCCCCTAATGACCCTTGACTCGTCTGAAAGATGTTTAGGGTGGTCAGCCATTTAAATAGCGAGAAATGGTTTGATCTTAAATAAGAATATTAATAACTAAAAAACAGATAATATGCATTTGACATTTGACCACCCCGATAGTGGTTCATACCACTGCGAATACGTAATTGCGCAAAGCAGTCTATATTTAGTCAGCAGTCTGGCTGCGGCTGATCTACAGCATCAATAGTGTAGATAGGAGTTTCTATCTACATATAGCCTAAAAGTAAAGTCAAAGTAGATGCACAGTCAGTGGTTTTATAGACCTTTCCTCGCACATGGAAATCAAAGAGTAAAGTAAATAAAATATTTCATTTATTGTCACAGGAATGGAAATTGGTCAATCAACCCTGAAAAATACACACACACACACACATACACATTTATATATATATATATATATATATATATATATATATATATATAGGCATTGCAAAATTAATACTTGTGGCATGTCTCACAGGGTCTACTTAACACATGTTTGTTTACCACATACTAGTTGGCTTGGTATCACCATAACATCCACTACGAATACTTGTCATGCGTCATATGTCGAGTCAGAGGTTGTCAAGAATTTGACAAAAATGTGCATTTGGCAGCCAACAAAAGTCTGAGATTTGAGTTTAGAAATTAAAAATCTAAAGTATAGTATATATATATATATATATTTTATTTTAATTTGTTTTTAACTCTTTCTTAAAACACCCCACTGGTGGTGTATGGGTTTTACGATAAATTTCTGCACTTAAAATGGCCACTAAACACTATTATATACAGCATGGAAGAGCATGGATAACATTTAAAACGACTCTGATGTGTTGTATTTATCTATTAGATGTCACAACCTAAAAAGATGGAAACGAACTTACTTGAATTACCGAGGATAACAATTTCAACAAAATTGTCTGTGATGTTTTACTGTAGAAAAAGGCACTTGCATCTCAGATGGCCTTGGGGTGATTAACTGCAAATTGAAATTTTGGAAATTTAATTTAACCAGGTAAATGTTTAATCATATATTTTACAACAAAACATATTAAATTTAAAATGTATTATATATGAATTTGTCTCTGTAGGTCCAAAATTTGAATGTATATCATTGTTAAAATATTGTTCTGTGCATACTGTGTGTAATCATAGCCCAGTGGAATAAAAAAGTTTACACTGAATTATAACAAATTGTAATTTTAAAGTAATTAATTAATGGTTGTATATTTCAGCAAGCTTGTTTGGAAAAGGCAATTCAGTGTAACTTAAGACGCATTCATCGCCACACTTTTAACATTTGTTTCTTTCTTCTGTTAAATACAAAAGAAGATATTTTAAAGAAAGTTAGAAAACTTTAACCAATGACCATGGTATTTGTATACTCTTAAATGTTTATAACCACTTGAGGATGAGTAAAAGGTGAGTAAATTTTATTTTTTGCGGAACAATTCCTTTAACCGTAATTGTAATAATTAATTAACCACAAGGGGGCACGAGAGAGACGTATTTAACTCCAAAAGAATTGGCTGTGTATTATAACTGGTATTACTTGCCAAGTAACATTTTTCATAAATGTATGAACATTTTTAAACAAAATTCTAATAATTAGAAATTATGTTTCCTAGAAAGGAAACTTCACAAGGCTTGATTTTTATGTTTTTGTCAGCGTAAATACGTGCACAATCACACTATGGCCACTAGATAGCGCACTTCCACCTAGAGATTACAGTAGACGCACAAGGATTATCTTATTACACGTACGTTAAATAAATCACTGATTATATACTCAATTTATCCCCACCATTGCGTATTGGATTGCCAAAATTCATTTCTAGCATTGTCCCTTAGAACTTTTTTACTTCTACACCGCATATCTTACCGTTTACAGGTATTTTCCAAAAACAAACCACCTGTGCTGTGAAGCAGGTGCGAACCTGTGAAGGTCAGCGGCACATTTTTAGGCGAGATGTCCAGCAGACTGTTCTTCAAAAATAGCTTCCTTCAAATTTAACACCCTGTCACACACACACTCTCCCTCTCTCTCCTTTTCTCTTCTCCCATCGGCTGTGTGATAGAACAGTTCCCAACTGAGCCAACTAATAAAAACGAGTCATTTCTGTATCGATGATGAATTACAACAAATATGAAAAGGTGCGTAAGAGAGAATTATTAAAGTACCTCTGAGGAATTTTGTAACTGCCAGTTGTGGTTTACTTTGTGATTATGACCACCTGACTGTATACTATGCTGTTTATTCCATGACTGCTCATAAAATATGTGCGCCATTGTTTTAATTAAAATTATATTATAATCTTACCTTTGTATTCTCACACAGAAAAAAAAATACACCTTTGGTTTATTACAGGCTACTTACGTGCTCTAAGGTTATGCTTTTCAGTATATTCTTGTATTTTTCCGAAAAATAGCCAGTGTTCTGACAAACTGTGGCATTACCAACTACCAACACCATAGTAGGCGGCGTTAAGGCATCAAACCACAATAATATGATGGTGGAAACATTATTAAAAGTAAATGAAAAAAAGAATTTAAAATAATCAAACCAGTTGAACTACAAGCGGTAAATGATGGTTTACAAATTAGTAGTACCATAATTTTAACTGTTTTTGTAATCTATGAATAATTAAAAGAATCTGAGAGTTTGCATTTTTGGAAATCAATATCCACAAAAAATATATATATAAAATACTATAGTAATACGTACTTAATATAGTGTTTTGAACCATATATAGTAAAGTACTTGCATTAACCTGATGTGGTTATTCTGTAGTTGCCTATTGTACACAACAACTGTAGTAATCTAAACAAATGACCAAATAATGCAGTTTTCCATAAATTTAGGGTATATTATACAACAACACTCCACAGTTTACTCTAGTAAAAACGTATAGGCTATACTACATTTATTTTTTTTACAATTTAACAGTTTACTGTAGTTCATACTACAGTGTGTTGTAGACAGCATTCATTAACAGAGTTATAAATATAATATTTACACTGTATAATGCACTTTACTATAGTATGGTACAAAAAGATTATAGTATTTACTATTAATTGCAATAGATTAAACAGATTTTTTATGAGGGCAACACTCAAAAAAATACTTGATTTTAAAATCTGGGTTTCATTTGTACAAACCCAACTGTTTACCGTTGGGTTTAAATAAAATCTTAACTCAACATTTGGGTTGGTCCATTTCTGAGTCATATTTATTTTGAAACAACCTATTTGAAGTGTATCATCTGTTTTGATAAAAAATAACAAAATCTGACCACGTCACAAAGTGACAGAAGCCTGGCTTATCCACCTTATTCTTAAAGCAAACACTTAACCCTAAATGTGTGAGGCTTAATACTAAAATCTTGTGTTTGTTTTTACTGAAATCATCAACAAACTGCTTTGGAGTGTAAGCAGTTCTACTATTTCCTGCACTTGTATTCTTCTTATAAGTGTGTGAGTTGACACTGCACATATCAAAAGCATTTAAAAAAAAAAAAGCACAAAACCCTAATTTTGAATCTTTTGTTTTGTTTGTTTGTTTTTGTTAATGTGCGTTTCGAGTAACCAACCAGGTATCATATAGGGTGTATGATTTAAAGTTTTAAATCAAAATCTTAAAATATCAATATGATTGCCACCAACCTTATTTAAAACTTAAATTTCAAAGGAACCAGAGGTGAAATTACAGGTTTTGACCTCATCCATGCATGTACTCTTTAGTGGATAATAATTTGGACATCATCATTCACAGAAATATTTACACCTAAATACGCTACCTGACAAAAATCTTGTTGTCAATCCCAGTTGTAAGAGAAACAAATAACAACTTGATTTCTAGTTGATCATTTGGAAAATTGGCAGAAGGTAGATTTTTTTTCTGATGAGTCATCTGTTGAACTGCATCCCAATCATAACAAATACTGCAGAAGTCCTATTGGAACCCACATGGACCCAAGATTCTCATAGAAATCTGTCAAGTTTGGTGAAGGAAAAATCATGGTTTGGTGTTGCATTCAGTATAGGGTCTTGCGAGAGATTTGCAGAGAGGATGGCAAATTACAAACCACAGGAGAGGGCAAATTTTCCAGCAGCATAGCACTCCTCATACTTCAGCCTCTACAACAATGTTCCTAAAAGCAAAGAAGGTCAAGGTGCTTCAGGATAGGCCAGCCCAGTCACCAGAATGAACATTATTGAGCATGTCTGGGGTAAGACGGAGGAGGCATTGAAGATGAATCCAAAGAATCTTGATGAACTCCAGGAGTCCTGCAAGAACACTTTCTTTGCCATTCCAGATGACTTTATAAATTGGATATTTGAGTCATTGCAGAGATGTATGGATGTAGTCCTCCAAGCTCAAGGGAATCATATTAATTGTTTCTCCACTGCACCATGTCTTTATATTCTATACATTATTTCTGTTAAGTGACAAGACTTTTGTCTAAGCAAAGTCAGACCTTAAAGTCCTAATTAAATAATTAAAAATCAAGACATGGTCATATTTAATTTTGGTAAAATAAGTGTAATCTAGAGGCCTTTGCCTTTCATACAAACCCCTTCTGATACCAAATGATCAACTAGAAGTCAAGTTATTATTTGCTGTTCTTAAAACTTGGATAAGTGACAAGACTTTTGTCAGGTAGTGTACAATGTTGCCATTGATGTAGACCAATTGGAATCAAGTATTTCATACAGCAGTATAGAAAATAAATACAATATAACCTTTTGTTTACAATATGCAAATGAGCTGGATGTTCTTCCTAAAAATGCTGTTTTTTTTTAATTTTGGTTCATTTAAATTTGGTCCTCTAAATTTAGTAAACAGGTAACCCAGCTACTGGATTTGTTCTTATTTTATCTAAAACTGGGTTGAAACAACCCAGCAGAGTCTATTGTTCACCCCCCCAAAAAAACACACACTTGTGTGTTTCCAATCTATAGTGCAATGAAAATGAAGATATTTTGTACATCTAAGCTACTTTAAAAACTTTTTTTACATGTCTAACAAAAAACACTCACAGCATAATGGCTTTATTCTTTTAACGCATATGTCTTATGTCTTTTGTTGACCTCAGTCATGGCTTTTTACTCATTATCTGGTCCATCTCGTCACCTGAGTTTAGTATTAACCTGATAGGCAGCAGATGAGGATATCAGATAGAGAGCATTGTGCTGCTGTGCAAACATTAACATAGTCGACGGGACTGCGATGCCACACAATAGGTTTGCTGGGGGACTACAGAAACCCAACTAAAGATAGATTTGTTTGCGTATGACTCACATGGTCAGTTCCCGAAGCATCTGACTCAATGCTAACGCACAAAGCTAATAACAACCCTACGTGAGCCCTGTTCTGCTCTGTTTGTCCCCCCCTACGCAGAAATCAGGTCCTATCCCACAGTGCACTGCACTTGATGAAGACTTGAATAAGAGTGGCTCGCCACACCTGGGTATGATGAATGTCGATGAAGATTTGGGAGGGATTATGGGGGACTGTGATACCAGCATGCTAGCCAAAATGAAAATACTGGCATTATTTGCTCACCCTCATGCAGTTCCAAACTGGAGAATGTGTGAAAGCACAGTTGTTTGCTCATATGGATGTTATTTTATGGCATTCATTCCAAGTCACTGATTCTTATCACTAACCTGAAGTGACTCCGACGTGACGTGCTATAACTCAAAATAAGTGTTGTGTGACTAACAAGTCAATCATGTTGTGTCACAGTTCAAACCTGCGCTTGTCTTTCCAATCCGCTACCACAGGGGGCGCAGTGGAGCCAAGTTTGAGTACTATCTTTATTGCCGCCGAGGTGTGGAGACTGTCTTTGGGCTAGAGCTCCGCTTCAACCATATACGACTTCCTTATCAGTCCCAGCCTGCTGGTAAAGTCAGCCCGCAGTGCATTGAAGAGCCAAACCTGCTGCCACACAGGGGCCTGTGAAAATAACCATGCCTGTAGAAGCGAACAGAATAATGAAAGGGAGGGAGAGAGAAAAACAGTGAGACAGAAACTAAGTGGTATGAATGTGATATCGCCAATTTTCCATAATCACCTCATGTATGCATAAGTAGGTGCTTTCTGGGTGTTTTACAAATGCGGTCATTTATGGACCACCAAATATGCATAAGATATGAGACTAACATTTTTGGTGTGTTTGTTTTACCTTACTGTTTGGGGATGTACTGTACATTGGTAAGACAGCAGTTATCAAGCATAATAATTGAAATTCGTTCATTGTAAACTTCTGCATGCCATTTTTCCCAGCCTTCAAACATCTCTCAGCCTAAATATAAAAAAATAATAAAAACACACATACAAATGAAGAATAACACCATAAGCCAAATAAAGGCAAATCAATTAAACATTAAGTATATTATTTCAAATAGTTATGCTTAATTTTTTGTACATCAAAGTGTATGGATGACACTACTTTTGTAAATTGTGAACATGATTAATTACCTTTTTAATAATAGAATGAAAACACGTTTCTGCAAAGAGGTCATCTTGTGTATGTTCAAGGTTAAGCACTAGATATTTGTATATTTAAATATTATTCTAATGTTAATTCACGTTCATGGCTGCACGAATCTTGGGTTTTACAACACTAGAAAAAAACAAAATGCTTATAAAACGTTTTAATTTCATGAATATGCACAATATGCATAATTCATGAGTTTAACGACGCGTGACGTCACAAAGGACTTGCGTGAGTAATACTTGACGCCTGTCAATCAAATTAAAACAGCGTATCAGACCTACGAAGACCTCAGGAAGAAAAGGAACCGTAATGTTTGCTTTCAAACACATGTCACCCGTACGGCCAAGTCAAAAATACGTCTTTAAAGCCTAACAAGCTCTCTGACTAGAAGAGAAACTTCAAGAAGTAAGTCAAAGAACGCGAAGAATGTTTTTAATTTCCGTCACTGAACGAACGCGCGCAACGGCCGTTTCTCTCATTCTCAAACGTACGTTCATATTCAGAAATATTTAAACATAAATGAATATGTCTCCTAAAGATGGAGTGAGGAGATGGACAGCTTATCATACATCTTACACCCAGAGTTCAGCTCTGAGATACCCAACACGCCGCTCACCAAACTCAGCGCGCGCGCACGAGAGGACGGTTTCAAGCTCCCCTCTCTGTGAATTGATTCTACTATGAGCCTACCCGAATCGGAGCGAGAAAAGACTGAGGTATACATACACAAACATAAACTTTTAATCGTTCAAATATTACAATTACACTCACTCTAATCGATCAGATATGAGTTTAATAATATATTTAATGTATATTTTGTTTCAGAAAGCGAATCCTGACGTAATTAACGACGGTTTTCCCTCCGCATGTTGTTCTCCACATAGTCGCCCCCCCTCCGTCGCTAATGGAACCGTCCACAATTTATTCCAGGGAAAGACTGACAGTTTTTTGGGTCATGAAGCAGCTGTTCAAGTCAGCAGCCGTTCCCCCCTCCGCTAGAATAAGAAATTAGTCCATTTTAAAGTAAATAACTAAACCCCGAAGCTGATAAGGGAGCGTTATAAAATACTGTGCCGTTCTGATTTTACGGAGAGAATGGACTTAGGATAAAGACGCAATAAATGTGAATGTCCCTGTCCCATCATATTATGGAAATGTGAGATCTAAATATTTTGGAGGGGGAACAATAGATGCTAAGGCCTAGACAATAAAAGCGAGCGCTACACTGTCATCAGCTCAGTAAAACAAACCTTCTGGGTATTACGGATATTTTCAGTGTGGTTAATCTAAAGAATGCATGTAATTTACTGAATTGATGACCTTTAGAGTGTAATAATGTTTGAGGAGGCGTATATTTGTGACTTTTGTCATCCTTAACCTAAATGACTTTCATTTCACCTGAGATAAATTCAGCTAGCAAGGGGTTACTCTAAAAACTAGAGGAAATAAAAATAACATGCAGCACTAAAATAAAGCAAAAATTTAATTTAATATAGACCATTTTGAGGGATGTAAACAAAAACAATGGTCCCAACGTATTTCCTGTCTAACATTTTTAATTTCAAGAGCTTCCGAGAATCCAAAAAGAGTCAGAAATTGATAAATAATGTTATGATAGCCTTTCTAAGATTAAATTATGTTTGATTTCCCTCTTTTAACAGTTATGAAATAGTTTGATAACAAGCAGGAAATGTTCATGGGCCAATGAAATGACCACTTTAAAAAGGTCAATATAATCATGTGTGAATTATTTAGCTTTATGAAATTACACTAACCGAGTCACCAGTGGATGAAGTTTTAATGGCAGCATTTCTGTTGCTTTTATAATTCTGTTATACCTTGTGCTCATTACGAGTTATTACTTGTTGTTTTAGGTTATGAAATACAGGTTAGTAAAAATTGTATATGAGACAATGTCACTTTGATGGTGTGGTGGCGCAGTGGTTAGCGCTGTCGCCTCACAGGAAGAAGGTTGCTTTTTCGATCCCTGGCTGGGTTTGCGTTTTTGTGTGGAGTTTGCATGTTCTCCCCATGTTAGCGTGGGTTTCCCCCACAGTCCAGGGACATGTAGTATAGGTGAATTAAAGAAACTAAAGCCGACAGCCAGCTCTTTGCAATTCTCACATGGTCGCCCACTGAAGCTAAGCAGGGCTGCACCTGTTTAGTACCTGGATGGGAGACCACGGGGGAAAGCTAGGTTGCTGCTGGAAGTGGTGTTAGTGAGGCCAACAGGGGGTGCACAACCTGTGGTCTGTGTGGGTCTAAACGCCCCAGTATAATAAAGGGGACTCTATAGACAAATTATTGGTTTGTAAACAATCAGGATGTACGTGCAGAAAAAAAACGGGAGCGCTAGCATTTACAGTGAGGAAATGAAACGGTACAGAGTTTGTTGTTGTATTCGAGATATGTTATATTGATTATATTGACATAATGCTTTCAGCGTGTTAGAACAGCTTGTCACCCAGTGATAAGTACGATTATTTGGCAAAATTAATGTTAAATTGAGCGGCGTTCGTCTGACAGGTCCATTTGCGATAGCACCCTACCAATGGATACTGGTTAAGACAAAATTGCCAGACATCCAGCCCGAAATATACAACTATCTCTATGAAACTCTAAGTGATTTTACGAGAGAGAAGTTAAAGGCCTACAAGTCTTTGGATGCCAACAATTTTGTTCTATGTGGTCATGTGCAAGAAATAATGTTCCATGATTTCCAGATTCAAAACTATGTAGTGCTAAAAACCGAGGTACTGCCTAGCCAAAGACAAGGAAAGAAGACAGAGCTATACAAGGCTTGGATAGTCATCAACAAGCAAAACAACTGCATTCTGACAGCAAACTACACCTGTAGGGCAGGGTATGTGAACTTACATTTTTACATTTTATTTTAAGCATTCAGTGTCTGCAGTTTAATGAACCATATTTAACTGTTTTTTCTGAAATCATTGCTGCAATCAAAACGAGTAATGTGTATGAATCAGCATAGCATGAACTTACCTGATATGAAATGAGAACTGCAGAGTCAAGCATTTTTGATTAGGTCCTCACTCCATTCAGCTCTTCTGATGGCTGTTAGCCAAAGACGTCTGCGGTTGGCATTAAAAGCAGTGTGGTGTATGGTAAAATTTAATTTCTCTGTTTTTGGTCTTTCAAATTTGGCATCCTACTGCAGAAACACGACATGTTCGCTACAGCTACCGGTCTTTTTTTGCAACCGGTATGTGTGGTTGAACCCGTGTGACGTCATGTGTGATGTAGGTTGATAACTCTCCCATACTGCTCAGAGAGCGTAGTCTTTCGGATGAGACGTTAAGCCAAGGTCTTGACTCTCTGTAGTCGTAAAAAAAAACACAAGATGTCCTTTGAAAAGAGTAGGGGTTTCATTTTCTGTCCATCATGACCTCCTAACCATCCCCATGTCAACTATTACATTGCAATGACTGTGTTATAGATATTAAAATATATCCTTTTGTTGTGTGCAGCTGATGATAACAGCGTATACAATGTTTTGAAATGGCTGTTTTCAATTTAAACGATCCACACAAACTCCACAAAAAGTCAAAAATTTTAAATCCACCACACTTAATCTTATTAATCTTTTGTGAACAAAATAGAAACATTCCAGTGGAAATTTTTACTCCACTTTTCAGAGAAAACAAATGTGGAAAAAATACATTAGTTTTGTAGTTGTACTGCACTTTTTATATTAAAACAACAATACATATTACTAAAAATATACATTTATTTTATTAATATTATAAAGTGGGTGACACTGTGGCTCAGTGGTTAGCACTGTCACCTCAGAGCAAGAAGGTTGCTTGTTCGAGTCCCGGTTGGGTCAGTTGGCATTTCTGTGTGGAGTTTGGATGTTCTCCCCATGTTCGTGTGGGTTTCCTTCAGGTGCTCCAGTTTCCCCCACAATTCAAAAACATGCACTATAGGTGAATTGAATACGCTAAAGAGACTGTAGTGAATGAACGTGTATGGATGTTTCCCAGTACTGGGTTGCAGCTGGAAGGGCATCCGCTGTGTAAAACATATGCTGGATAAGTTGGCGGTTCATTCTGCTGAGGCGACCCCTGATAATTAAAAGGACTAAGCTGAAGGACAGTTAATGAATATTATAAAGTACTTTATAGATTAATGCAATTAAAACAATATTTAATTGTTATATAAATCAGAATATCAACAACAACATTTATAATGTGTCTACAGATTCAACACTGGAAAAAAATATATTATGTATTTAGGGCATATAAACATTCACAAATGTATTTGTGGGTACGCCATATGGATATTGACAAAATCAATCAGACGAGGGACAAAACTTTGTACAGTTGTCTGATCGTGCAAAAATGTTATTATAAAAAAAGAAAAATATGACAAATAATATACCATGGTAATTTATATGCATATAAATCAAATAATTATTAAATAGATCATTATTAATAATAATAATAATAATTACAATAATTATCTAGAACATAAAACAAAATTCAAGTCTCTGAAACAAGGAAAAGCTGGCACAAATGTGAAGTCTAGGTCACTTCACACAAGTTGATTGGTTGCACTTGTTGCATAAGCGGCATCGGTAATCTCTGCCCACAGCTTCTTTTATAAATCAAGGTTAATCTGGATAAATCTGCCGATACCTGAATCTTGGATATCCTGTGTGGTTTGTACTGCTCAGAGATTCATGAATAATTCAGTGTGATTTTATATAGAGTTATTTTTGTGGTGCAGATGCTTTTTTTCCTTATTTATTACACGGTTGTGATATATTGTTTTTAGTATGAGATCGGATTGATTCTTTTTGGGATTTTTGGTGCATTTTATGGTTTTATGGTCAGTGTCACTCAGTCTACAAACAAACAAACAAAAAAAACCTACATGATGAATAATGGTTAGGGGCGGCACGGTGGCTCAGTGGTTAGCACTGTTGCCTCATAGCAAGAAGGTCGCTGGTTTGAGTCTCGTCTAGGCCAGTTGGCATTTCTATGTGGAGTTTGCAAGTTCTCCCCGTGTTCGCATAGGTTTAGTTTGCAAAGTCCAAAGACATGCGCTATAGGTGAATTGTTTTAAAGGGCACCTATGATAAGAATCGTCTTTTGTAAGCTGTTTGGACAGAACTTTGTGTAGGTATAGTGTGTCCACAGTCAAACTGAAGTGTAAGAAACAAAATAAGTTTTTTTTTATTTCCTGACATCAAAATGGGATCTTAATCCTTCCCATTTTGAGTCCACAGCAACATGACATAGAAGTGCGGTTTCCCCATCCACCGAATTGATTAACAGATGCGTATTAACACGTCTCCGTAGTAACACTTATAGTCATATCCACAAGACAGGACATGTGCAAAACAACTGGGATTAAAAAATCTGTTCAGCTCTTTGTGATCATCTGCACCTCAAGAATTAGTTTTACAAGCTTAAAACATTTTTAAAATGCATGCAGTTTGTAATAAGGATTATAAAATCACTACATAATTCATCACCAAAGCCACATAGTGTCAGTACAGTTATAAAAGAAGACGCTTAAATCCTGGTTTGTGGAATTAAATCTGGTTTATTTTGTACATTAACATAACAGATGTCCATACAGCAGTGGGTATTAGCATGTATCCTGTCTCATTTGCTGTGCAAAAACAGTGACAAGCTAAACATGTGTGTGCGCACATGCACGTGTACAAACTTTATAATGACATTGTGTGTGACTCATCATTGCAGAAAGGCTTGAATTAACTCCACAACAAATATATTAAAGGGCTATGAAACCCCCTTGTTTCAGCAGGGTGTTTTCACACCTCTACTTTGGAAAAAGTCAGAAAAGTGGGCGTGTCCAGCTCTGTTTAGGGGGGAGTGTCGTAGGAAGAAAAGAGGCTTGGTGTGGGAGTGTCTATTTGGGCACGCTGAATTTCAGAGTCAAAACACACAACCACAGCGGACAATGTGACTGTGTTTACATGGACATCTGTAGTCGAATTATTTGCCAAATGATTAAATGGTGGACTTTAACTGCAGTTTGGCTCTTTCATTTAGGGAATTCATTCATGTCCCTCCCGACAAACGTGATATTTGATTCGAGGAACTGCTCTAAGCGTGTATTTTTCATGCAATGTTTGATACCGCACGGCAAATGAGAGAAAAAAAAACTCTGCATTTCCTGGAAACTTAGATGCCCACGGCAGGTAGTGTCAGAAAACCGCGTGTGTTATTCCGGTCACAAAATCCAACACGAGGTTATAGTTTAATTGTAACTGTTAGTGCTAACTTGTTTACACTCGGTGCAATAGTTTGTTTGATACGAATAAAATACAAACTGAATAAACAAAGAGCACTGGTCGCTCACTTACCAAATCTGTAGAGACAGGACAATCCACAGCAACTAGAGCTGCGTCTTTATTTAGAGGAGACTACAAGCCAATCCGGATCTCAGCGTTTGCAGATGAGAACAGCTCTCAGGTAAACAATAATCCTCCTTAGACACGTAAGTTATTGTTGTCGTGCGTCGCGTACACTGTTAATCCACACGTGACGCCAGCTGCGCTCTCACAGAGAGAAAATGAAAACAAAACTTAACTGCAGCAAACTATAAAAGCAACACTTCACGCTTGTTTTGCCAATACAACGTGGCGTCTCTGCCGTCTACACTCTGACAGTAATGAATATTAATGAAGTTGCACAATAGAGCGCGCTGATTGGTTTGAACCAAGCCCTACTCATGCATTAATGCAACACACCGTAAGACGTAATAAGACACACTCTGGCACAGACGCCCAGTCTGCAAGCTGGAATACAAACGCTATTATGTCATAGCCGTGACGCAGCTTCAAAAATTTGTTTCAAACTGAAAGTACGAATTTGCTTGAAATAACGCAAAAACAACCAATTTACACTTTTTAGTGAAATATAGGTGTCCTAATAGTGTTTTCAGCAGTGTGGGACACATATACGACTGTCAACAGCTCAAAAAATGTGTATTGGTGTTTCGTGACCCTTTAAATAATAGTTGGGAAAGTTCTTACTTTAGTAAAAGAGATCTGCTTCATTCTTGTCTGTCACTGTGCTGTTTATCTACGCAATACAAACGGATATCTGACTGCCACATGGGAGGGGAGAACTAGCTTATTTGCATTAAAGGAACAAGCAACTAAAACAGCTACAATGTCCTAAATTTCCCAGATTTAAAAAGGTATAATAAATAATCTGATGGGTATGATGAGCTGATACTTTACAGACACATTCTTGAGACACAAAAGACTTATGTTAAATCTTGAAAAAGGTGTAAAATAGGTGCCCTTTAAAGTTTTAAGTGTAGTTTTTAAGATTATGTGATCTTTTAGTCTTTCGGAAAAGAACAAAATGTAATTATTTCATATTAAACTCACATGTGTTAAATTTGATTAAAACAATACAATGGATATGACAGCTGAATACAACATAATCAAAATTCTCTAAAATGTCTGCAAAGTTGCAGATGGGTAAATAAATAAGTATATTGTAGGTATTTTCATAAATTTAAGTGCTGTTAATGCTTGACATATAGCATTAAAGTGTTTGCGGTGACTCAAGTTCGATTCTGACATTAAAAGTGCCAAAACCCATAAAACATTCCAGTTGTGTATATCTCAGTGTCTGTGAATATGTAAGTAAATGTACTACTCTTTACGTAACATATAAATACCCATGAGATCACATTGATAAAAGAGCATCTCAGATTTCACTCAAGATACTATACACATTTGATGTCAGATTTAGCTGCTGACTTTTACCCCTAGCGTGGCAGCGGATGTCAGCATGGTCTGTATTAACGCCTCTCCCCAACTCTATCTGTCCAGCATCACCAGTCAGCAACCGCCAGCCGTTCCTCCTTCAGTCTGTAATGAAGATCATATGTTTAGCTGGTGCTGAAACATGACACGAGACGTCCACATCAAATAAAAGCTGCTGCCAGCAGTGGGGCCTGCAGGATCTGTCCCGCTCCGGGAGAATGAAACCATATCTCCATAGGCCTGCAACACAAGCCGTTAAAGTAAAAAGGGCCCCAGTCCCCCCCCCAAAAAAATCTCAAACCAACCAAACTGGGGATGAGTTCACTTTTGCTTTGTCGAAAGTTGAGGTTGGACACATACTGTAGGATTTGCATATTAGATTTATTAGACATAAAGATTTAGTCAGGGCAGTGCTAGATACTAGATGTTAGACTTAAGCTCAATGTATGCTTCTAAATCCGATATCCCATGGTGCATTTGCAATGTTGTTCTGCCAATAACGCTTCCGAAATGCTAGTAGCCAGTAGGGTTTCTATGTTCCTCTGTGTCAAATTTCTTTGCCAGTGTTTTGAGTTTATTGGTGAAATGTTCGATGCTATTGTAGGTGAAATTTAAACTAGGAAAAAAAGAGTAAAGAACTTCTGAACTTTATTCATAAAAAGCTCAAAACTAAAGTATCCATCCTTAGGTCCTCCGCAGAACTAAAGACTTCTTAAACACTCACCCTACCGGCCTCGATCCACTCCCATGGCTCTTGGCCTCACTCACACTCATCACAGCTTTACCAAGCCAGCTAATCACAGATCTTGTGCTTTGCATTGTCATAATTTGGTCCTTGTCAGACTACCGCAGACTAAGTGTGTATTACTGTGCGAAGACTATGCCAGACCTACCATGTAAAATGAGAGCAAGCTTAGTGTACAATTTCATGTAAAAAGTCTTATATTTAAAGGGCTGTCTATGCACGAATATTTTCATAGTTCCTATAACTATTCGAAGAAGTACTAACTTTTTTGCTGTGTTTACATTGTGGGAATTGGGAATGGTTTTAGCACTAGAAATGCCTTTTGGGGGGAATAAATAGCCTTATTTAGGAGTAGGGTTTACCTTGCCCAATGGAAAAAACTAACTAACTAACTAATGACGTAAGTGTAACATTGATTGGATGAATACATGTAATAGAAAAACAGACTCTCACCATTGTTTGAATACATAGTTTGAATAGACCTACACTATTTAAGAACTAACTTCATAGATGTGGGAAACAACAGTACATGGAGCAACACCAGTGTCATCCTCAGTCATCTACACTGTTGAAAGTCATGCATAAATGACATGCTTGTTGTCTGGTTTATGGCACTTGAGAGTTCCAACTTGAGCAAGTAGATAAATGCAAGTTGAGCAAAGTAGTTTAGTGGGAAATGTACTTGTGGCTAGTTATTTAATTGTGTGCAAAAGCTTGGCAAACAGGATTTCCTCATTCAAGCACAGGTGAAACTTGGTCTTTGATGCCCAAAATAGCTGTACAAAGGCATTACAAAAATGGCTGCATGAACATAATTTCCTTGAGAAGTAGCATTAGAATTTAATTTTGAAAGGAATGAAAATGAGATTGTGGTGAATTTAGTTGCCTTCAGTATATACTGTTGTTTAATCTGCCACAAGGATGAATCACAAACAGTTGATTTGAAGCACAGAAATGTATAAAAATGTTATAGACTTTGTACTTGATAGCTTAAACGAGGGACAAAAGTACAATTTCAAGAATAAGTTTGATTATTGTAAAGAGGTGGTTTCACTAAAAGCATTTACAGTCAATTAACAAACTTGGACTACACAGCAGTTCAGTTTAGGAGGCCTGTTATACCTTTTAAGAATGTATAAAACACCCCATGAAGGATTTATTATACTATACTTTAGTGTTTCTCAGCCATGTTGGTGAAAGACCACCTGCTCTGCACATTTTTCCTGTCTCCTTAATTAAACACACTTGATTCAGATCATCAGCTCATTAGCAGAGACAGAAAGACCTGTAATGGGTGTGACAGACAAAAGAGACATCTGAAACATGCAGTGTTGGTGGCCCTCCAGAAACGTGGTTGAAAAACACTGCTCTGGTTTTCCATTTTGAATGGATACAAAAGCACAAATTTTTGAGACTCTTTAAATGCAATTTAGGTTTTGCTCTCCGACTCTTTACAAAACAATTTCTAGATCAGGGGTTCCCAAACTTTTCAGCCCACGACCCCCAAAATGATAATGTCAGTGACTAGCGACCCCTAATATCATCTGATGTGGTTATAAATACAGTGGTTAGAAATGCAATGACGCACACACACCATAGACCCAAGTCTTTTCTTCGTTTATTTTTTTTTATGTTTGTCAGTGCTGTAAAAGTGCCAGAAAGTTTAACCTGCTGTTATAAAATCAATCTGCTTCATCTGATGCTAATGCTGTGTCTTTAATGTAATTACCCCAGGGGTCACAATCCAATAGAACTAGTAATTATAAGCTACTATAGTAACTGTATACAGTAGTATATAGTAACTATAAAAAATATGATAATTGTTATGGTTTAATAAAAATAAATAGATTTTTGGAAATCACCAGGTGACCCCCCTTCATTGTCCCGCGACACCTCGGAGGGTCCCGACCCCCACTTTGAGAACCACTGCTCTAGATGTCCATTTTTAATGGATACAAAAACACAAAATTTAGGCTCTTTAAGTGCAAATTAGTTACAGCTCTCCAACTCCTTTACAGAAAAACTATACTCTAGATCAGGGGTTCTCAACCTTTTTAATTTCGAGGCACACTTCTTTCTCCAATCAATTTTTAAAGGCCCACCTGTCTGACATTGTCTTTAAAATTTTTGTATAAATTGCTCTTATAAACATTTATTTATTAACAAAAATATTTACATTTGTTGTGCCTTCTATTATTTTATGTAAAAATATTTAAATATTATATTTAATGTTTAATATTTAAATATTTAATAATATAAAATATTTAATAATACATATTAAATATCTACTATTTAAAAATATACTACGAACGGTTGAGTTTGCAGCTTGATATTATTGGGAGATTGTTGTTAGGTACAGTGAACAGCTCTGCCAGAATGTGTCTAAAGCTCTTCTTTAAGTTTATTTTGCAGTCTATGGCAGAAACTCCACTGAGCCTCGCATCCATTATAAAACACTCGCAAGATGTTAATTTGGACAGCTATGCAGATATATTAAATTGTTCACACAAAACATAAAGAGAGACGATCACTTCATGCAGAGTTTAAAGTAATCAATCTCAGAACAGGAGAAAGTGCATTACTTTAATAATTTTATTATAGGATATTAACAATTGAGAGCTATTAATATTGAGAGCTATATTTTAAGCTCGCGGCCCACCTGTTGGATCACTGAGGCCCACTAGTAGACTGCGGTCCACCGGTTGAGAATCACTGCTCTAGATGTCCATTTTTTATGAATACAAAAGCACAAAGCTCTTTAAATGCAAATGAGGTACTGCGCTCCGCTGTTTTGCAGAAAAATGGGTGCGGGGGCACTTTACAGCCTATGTCTCAAATACTGTCAGGACAAAACATCTGATTGGTGGTATCATGCCTATTGTACGGCATTGCAGTTTTTCACCACTATGAATGTATATTCTCTGCATGCATTTTAAACAACCCAAGCTCATTCTGGAAACTTTCCACGCGAGAACAGCGCGGGCGCGGATCCGCGAAAACAAAAACCGCTCGAATACGTACCTCCCGGGACGTATCTCGCGGCCCGCAGAAACGTCCGCGGGGCTACGTTTCCACAATGAGCCGGGGTTGATTTTAAAGCCTTGCCATTTTATAATCTTTATGTACTATGTTAGCAGATTCAGTTTTTATATACATTATTTGTTGTTGAGCATTGTTATAATTTGTAGAGCCAACATTTACATTTCATATCTGACAAATGATATACAGCATACCATAAGTAAAAAAAAAGATGAATGTCTTGACGGGCAGTGCAAATAAAAGTATAGTATTATTGATGTATTTGGCAAAATATAATTTTTTGTTTCAAATCTGCAAGCAGTTATTTGTAAGTTAGTGGAAATGAAAGCATTCGAACATGTTTATCCAGCAAGGCTAGTTTAGCCACAATTAACTGGACCAAAATGTTTACACGGAAGTCAGTTGCGTATATTTGTATTTGTTCTGGAACAAGCACACACCTTGTAATTGTCCACATGAACCTTGGCGTAGGTGTAATTTTCTTAGTTGAACCAACTGAAAAGAGTTCAAGCGGAGGTATAGGACTCAATCAAGACGATCTAATCCCATCAGCCTCAGCACAGTTCTTGCGGCTCATGTAACATCCATTTACATTTATTTATTTGGCAGATGCTTTTATCCAAAGCATCTTAGGCCGTGCCCTCACTACGCCACTGTCAGACTACCAAAATTGCTGTACAGCTCACATTACACAATCTTTTATGTCTTCTGTCATGTTGTTGTAGGAGAACACATAAAGCATAAAAGAGCAAAAAAGAGGTGAACAAACTACAGGAGCTTTGGTCAAGATGTGTCCTATGCATTAAAACTCACAGAAAATACACACAAAAATCAATATGGACAATTTATATTTATAGCTTATGTCAACCTCATTCATTCATTTTCTTTTCGGCTTAGTCCCTTTATTAATCTGGGGTCGCCACAGCGGAATGAACAGCCAACTTATCCAGCATATGTTTTATGCAGCAGATGCAGCTGCAACCCATCTCTGGGAAACATCCATACACACTCATTCATACTCGCACACTAATGACAATTTAGCTCACCCAATTCACCTGTACCGCATGCCTTTGGACTGTGGGGAAAACCAGAGCACCCGGAGGAAACCCACGCAAACATGGGCGAGAACATGCAAACTCCATACAGAAACGCCAACTAACCCAGCCGAGGCTCGAACCAGCGACCTTCTTGTTGTGAGGCGACAGCACTACCTACTGCGCCACCAAGTCGCCTCCTTTGACAACCTACATATTGTATTTCCATTTTGAAATATTTGTGTACAGATGACATTACAAAAACAATCCCTGTTCACATAGACAGGATAAAACACAAAAAAAGCTGCATTGAGCATGCCGGACCAGTTGATGGTGATGTCATTTGAAAAAAAATAAATAAATACTATAAGCCCTATCATACGCTCAAATTTTGCTAGTTTCAGCCTGGCAAACGTGTCATTTTCACACCCTGCACTGTGTTGCTTAAATAGTAAGTGCATTTTTGAGGCTAACTTGAGGTAACTGACATAGACCATGTCAATTAGAAGTTGGTCTAAAGTCAATGGTGTATTTTTCTGACATTGTTTGAAGAGCGTGTTAAGGCTGGTTTATACTTCTGTGTCAAGTCATCGGCATGACCCACATTATTGCTCTCCAATACCACTCCGAAATGCTAGCTGGCAGTAGGTTTTTATGTTCCTCTTGTTTTCACTACCTTAATGTATAAGTAGATTAAACTCGCTCACTCTGAGGCAGGATCAAGCGGACATGCAACAGGTGAACACAAAACATCAGTTTCTATCTAGAGCTACTTCACAAGACTCGACACTTTAAACATTCGCTCCAACAGGTTCGTGCGGCTCCAATACCATGGATACAGACAAGCTGACTAATCACAGAGCTTGCGCTATGCATCATTGCGACTTGTACTTACATTTTTTGAGAGGTGCGCATCAGCCACGGCAAGGGCTATGCGACTGCGCGAAGGCTGTGCTGGATCATACACATTGCTTGAAGCAGAAGTGTAAAGCAGCCTTAGGTGATATGCGCCTCTGCAGGTCCAAAACACGTACATGTTGCTTATTACTCACACACAGATGCACAGTAGCACACAAAGTGAGGGGTGAAAGTGAAAGTGGCGGGGTTATCCAATTTTTATGTCATTCAGGTGTTAAAGAAAGCTCAACAGATAACATCTCACATATCCCATCCTCTTTTTGATTAATTTCAAACCCTTCTCTCAGGATCTCGGTATAGGGTATCTTTGGCAAAGACCAATAGATTTAATTTTCACTTGTTCTTTGTGCTATTGAGTTGTTGAATTTTAATGGAAAGACGTAGCTTTTAACATTGTTAATATTGATTAATGTTTGTATTAAGTGTGTGATAGGATATATATACATTGTAAATCTAATACACTGGAAAACAAATTGTCCTAAAAGGGAACAATAAAGTTTACAGAAACATATCTTGAAATAAGAAAATTAAAGGATTAATATGTATATACATTATATACATATAACATTATATAAATATATATATATATATATATATATTGTCCACCTGTTGGGTTTTAAAAGCATATGCTTCACCATAGGTGCATAAGAATAGGAAGTTCGGCATAAGCATTGGATAATGGGCATGGCAGCTCACAATTTTTTGACCACACTTCGTTGTTTTTGTTTATTTATTTATTGGCTGGAATTTAAAGCTGAATTTAGAAATAGTATTGAAACAAACCTTTGCACTTAATAAATTCCATTACAGAATTAAATATGGGATGGATGTCTTGAGTAGAGTGGGTCCAAAACGACCACTGCTAATTCTGGCATTGTTGTATTGGTTGTCAAGTGCTTGTTCATGCCTATGGCAATCATATTATAAATGTTTTGTAGCTAATATTGAGATGATAAAGGGGTTGCTTATAAAAACTTGCACTGTGAAACCTGTTTTTAAATAATAGCATTTTCATGCCCTCCAAAACACCATTGTTGTGTAAATGAAGGGCCAAATCCCACTTTTGTTAAAAACATGTAAATTTGTCATGTAAATGCCCCTATATTGTCGATCGCTTTTATAAACATTAACATCCAGATTTTTTGAAAAGCTGCTTTAAAATATATTGTGAAAAGTGCCATACAAGTACAATTTTACTTTACTAAATGACACTTTAGAACAATACCATACCTGCCAACATTTGGATGTGAAAATTAAGGATAACCTCACTTTAAAAATGCACAGATCCGTAATAAAAGCATTCAATTGCTTTCTTAACTGTTTATGCTCATTTATGACTAAATTTGTTGTGTTTAAAAGAAAACCCACCAAGATCGACATAATTATTATAATTATAATAATTTAATGTCTGTTTGAACACGAACCCGAAACCCAGAGTATTCACTTTTGCTCCACATCTAATTGCGTGTACAGAATCTGTTTGGGAAACAGCGTCTATTTATCAATATGGAGTTAGTCTGACAGTCACGCACTGTACATGAACTGTTTTGAGGAATGCATAGGAGGGGCAAAGGTGCCTGTAATGGAAAAGAAGGGAATCCTGCCGTTTTTATATTTATTTTAAAATGTTTTCATGCCTAAATAAAATGAAAGCACAGAACAAATTCAGTTTTAAGAGCTAGAGGCGTCCCCTGTTGGTTCGGCGGTATGGGACACATATAGGGAGAATTTGCTCTGTAATGTTAATTTCCACTCCAGACATCTCAAATTGGAAAAAGTCATTTCCGTGGGAGAGAGAGATGATTTGTTGGAGGTTTAGGGGATGGGGGGTGGGAAGTCGGAGGGAGTTGCGTGCAACGTATCTGAATAGCTGGGAGGGATGAGAGGAGTGCGTAAAGTATTAAGGACTGGGCAGGAGATGCGCGATTTCTTGAAGATTATCATTTGTTTACAGACATCCGAGAGTCTCTATGCATTTGCGGGAGACTCCCGGAACTTCCTGGGAGACTTGGTATGTCTGCCACCCTTTGATTGAAAATACAGGAGAAATACTGGGTTAAAACCTTTATGGGATGATAGCGGGAAAAACGTGAGGGTTGACAGGTATGCCCTACATATTCGTGAAACCTTTTTATTCTAAAAGTCTGGAGTGGGAAATGGTTCTTTATTAATACATTTTTAAAAAAGAAATACTAAAATAATATTTAATGCCTCTCTCTAAGAAAACCCCATTTTAGAACCTTTATGTTCAAGCCCAAATTAGACTGGTTTTCCCCGTGCACTAGGGTGAATTCAAAGTTTACTTTGACCACAAGGTGTCAACACTGAACAATCCCATTGTTTCACAGTCAAGAGACAAACAACAAACTGTACAAGACAGCAAAAAAGTCACTCTTGTTGAAGAGTGCCCTGAAATCTAATTTAAAGAAATACAAACACATTTTTAGCACTCAGAACTTTTGCTTACAAAAAGTACATACACTGGACAAGGATGGATCTTCCTAGTGTGCATGTTTTGAACGTCTGCTTTTGTGTCAAGCTGTCCACTTGACTGCACATATGCTACACTACACATCAAAAATATAAACTTGAAGTACTAGCGCAATAACTCTTCTGTACTACAAAATTTTGTGTCGCTAGTGCTAGATCTCTGCCATGTTGTGCTACATGAACTCTAAAACGAAAACATCCAGGATACTTCCAGACACTTGGGCTGCGATGAGTGCTAGAAGAAACCTGAGCCCTGCTGTTTGTCAGACTCACACACGCACACACACACTGGCTGTGCCCAGATCAGATGTTATCTCTTGAGGAGGTGTCTACGGTGCGGATGGCTGCTGTATGATCAGGATAAACAGCAGCAGTGAGTATAATCCACTGCGCTCAGTCCGAGAGCCGTGTGGATTAGCCGCCTCTGGCTCTACTAGCCTCTTCACTCTACTTCCACACCTTGAAAAAAAAGCCTAATTGAGTCAAATCTCATTATTTGGGACCTGGACACTGAGACCATAATCAATTAGGCACTGGTTGTCTTTAAATGGATCGTACTTGTCATAGCCACAGCTTGCTCTGCTCTGTTGATTACACTAAACGGATGGGAGGAGGAAAACGGATTTGTTGTTTATCGATGGCAATCATTTTTATGGGATTTTGCTAATGTCACTTCTGAAGTCATTTATAATGTTTATGAGTTAAATGAGCAATTAATGGCACTTTCAGCAATTAGTGTACAAAATACAGGGCCCTGCAACTCTAAAATGCTGTTATTTTCCAAAAATTAAACTATGCAACCTAATGAAAAATACGTGCCTGAAGCAAAAGTTGCAAAAGTCATACTAGAGTAATTTTAAACAGCATCATTTTAAACTAAATATGGAAACGTTTCTAGGCATTTTAGCCATTCGCACAACAATAACGTTTTTGAGTAACAATAATACCGTTATTTTCTTTATGTAAACAAAATAAACAACAAAAAAAATTGCGAAAATGTCGACACAATCCAAATGTGTGCGAACTTCAGTCTATAGGCATGCATGAGTGCCTGAGAATCAAAACAACAACGACCGACTACCCTCTTGTTAATTCATGACGTATGAAATACTGTTTCCGGGTCTAAGCTGCTACTCATTTGAACTGAGAAAATTTTCGTTTATGATCTCTTTTTAGTTATATCACACATTAAAGTGAATTTGATATAAAATCTGCATTACAGACATCAATATTTTAACAATTTATTAAAAAAATAATCACTTTCTGGCCATCTGATATTAGGCATGGATATATATATATATATATATATATATATATATATATATATATATATATATATATATATATACACAACTATTACATAATTTTTCAAATGTTTATTATTAACATTAGTTAAGTCTCCCCATACAGTTTGATAGAGAGCTTGGACCCGGAAGCCACTTCGTGTGACATCACATTTAACAAGTGGACAGGACCACATGTTTGCAGGAGTGTAGTGTTACTTTCTTTAAATTGTCATCTACTGGTCTGGATGCAGCATTTTTAGTTATTGTCTCAGATTGGCTTAAATGAGATCACTTTTAAAACATTGTCACCTGTGTCCGAAACTTTGCAGTAATTCAAAGAAAACTCTTATGGCTTTGGGACATTGCAAAAAATGCTAACAAATAAATCTTGATAAATAGGGTATTTATATGCAAATGTTATTGCCTTTATAAAATATTTAAGCAAAACCCACCTCAAAAGTTATGCAAAAATGTATAACCTACAAAAAGTGGGCAGATTTTCTTCCTTAGAATTACAGCAAAAAATTGTGGACATCTTTTTTTTTTTGTTATGGTTATGGTTAGGCCTGGTGCCCACAGTATGCGCCATCTTCAACCAATGAAACAGAAGCTGCATCCCAAATCGCATACTTATGCACTATTCTACGCCATTTTGTAGTATAAATAGTACAAGTAGTGCGTTCACACTGAAAACTCTAAAAATAATAAGTGCACTTTAATTACCAGGATGATGCATCAGGCCCACATGTTGGATAAATTTATTTATTTTGGATGGTAAAAGCAAATTTCTCTTACGAGAGTGATTATAGCGCCTCCCGATGGTAAATGTGGTTATACTCATGGCAGGTATTATTTTATAATTTGGTTGTTTATTTCACTGATTTGGCAACCGTCAAATGTCATTAGGGAAACGGTTTGAATTACGGCTGAATAAAAAAACATCAGTGTGCCATTTGGGACGACACTACATACATATACTATCCTGTTGAGTGTGTAAGTGCATAAGTACATATTGCATGAGTGCATAGTGTATAGTGTGCCATTTGGGATGCAGCTAGAGCTTTTTTATAATGTTAAACCAGCCTGATCTCCTGAGAAAACGTAAGTATTTTACGTTTTGTCAATTTAGTAGCTAATTCGAACGATTTTAAAAAGGAGGCAAGGAACCCAACCCTGCCCCTAAACCAAACTGTCAATGGGTGATGAGCGAATCTTACTAAATTGTATGAATGAGATCGTACGAATTCATACAAATTAAACACTTAAACAAAAAGTTACGAATTGCCATGAGATTACGTTGTGTTAAACACACTCTTTTAGATTGGAAATGCTGGTGTTTCATTTAAAGTATGGATGCTGGCAACATGGCCAGTGATGGTGCATGGTCATGTATCATGTGTTTTAGCCGTAGTGTGGATGGAGATTCTTTTTCTGAACTGTAATAGAAATGCCAGTCTGGATGAGGAGCATTTTCATTCTATACAGCAAAAAAACACTAGTGTAAACTTTAGCTCATTCAGAGTGTTGAGCCAAATCAAACATCTCCAATTGTCTTTTCTCCTGTACTCATCTACACAAACCCACAATATTCAAGATCCACTTTTCATGAAAAACCCAGCATCATCATCGTCATAGCAACAAATTATTTGGCTATAATGGCATTTTTGGATGAGTTGAAAAGATCTCTGAAGTGGAACTGGCAAAAATGAGCACTTTAATGGGGCGAAACAGATATGCGGTGTTCAAAGCTAATTTTTACGCCAAGTTAATTGTACTTTAGATTATAGTTTGTCAAACATATCTAAAAGTTGTCGCTATAAGATCACTCGATTAATGTCTCTAATGCGTTAATGGAAAATACTTGCAGGCGATCTTGACTGTCTATATTAGTGACCTCTCACTTTTCAAGTGCACGTAATTTATACGTTTATTTGTTAAATGAGCTTTCATACCAATTAATGCTTTTGAACTACACAATTCGTTTTCACAGCTGTGAAACTTTAAAGTCTTTAAAAAGAAAAATGTAGAAGGCATTTCTTTTGACAACGAATTCGGGACTTTTCTTTCTTTCTGGAAATAAATGAAGCTCTGAAAAGTTGCGGTGTCCTTTTGGGATGGTGATGAAGAACAAGCTTTCACGAAGCTTTCAGGAGCTTTTAAGACTCCAAAAAGTTAAAAGGAGTTTCATCATCTTCTTTTATGCAAAACAAGCCTGAATATATAAAAAGTCTTGGGAGGAAAACGATTATGGCTATTAAGGGCTGAAGACTTGGTAGACAGTAAATCCCAGCATGACGCACCTTGAACACATACACACGTCTTCATTTACATATTTACATGCATAGGCAAACAGTTGTGAAGATGTATGCGTGGAGAACACTGAGTTAATGAAGACGTATTGCATTAACCGGTATATTCAGGGCTACATATTAATGTATATGTTTAACCTAATTGGAAAACCTTTTAGCTACATTTAAGGTACTTTACCATGTTTAAATCGTTTCCATACACATACGCTACTACAAATTTACAATTTTACCCCTTGAATTTTTAAGGTACCAAATCTTCAGCATTTAGCAGATGCTTTAAACTTTTTTAAAGGAAACAAAAGCTGTTTGTCTCTTATAATTACAGTGGGAGAAATAAATATTGAAAAAGTCTTTATTTTTCTCAGAAAGCATATTTCTAAAGGTGCTGTTAACTTGAAATGTGTATGTTGTAACATCCAAAGAAATCCATATATACAAAGAAAACAAATCTAATTAGTTCTCAAATTAAGTTATGTGTAATAAAACGAAATGACGCAGGGAAAAAAGTATTGAACATGTGAAGAAAGGAAGGTGTAGAAAGGCAGTGAAAGCCCAGACAGTAGCTGAAATGTCTCAGTAGTTATTCAGCAACCCATTTCATGTGACTTCATTTCAGCATTTCATGTGACTTCATTTTCCATAAAAGAGGCGTCTTTAAGCTGCCATCACCAAAAAAAGACTTTTATATATAGCATTAATTACATTTCAGTAGTTCAGTACTTTCTCCTTTGGTCATTTCATTGTTATTATACATAACTAATTATATATAACTATATAACTAATCTACATAACTAACCTTTTAGAGTTTTTCTGTTTTGTTTTATTTTTTATGTTTGTATTGTTTGGGTTTTTACCAAAATATGGTTTAATTCCATGTCAACAGCACCTTTAGAAATATTATTCACAAGAAAAGACATGACGTGTTCAGTACTTATTTATGTTACAGTGCGCTGCAAAAATATATATAATTGTAGCCCTCATGTTTTACAGTATGTACTGTAAGCATTTTTAAATCACGATACACTTGCTTTGGAAGCAAAACATCAATTTTTCTGACTTCATGCTTAGAGAATGAGAAAAAAAACAGATACAAAAATAGTGTGAGGGAAAATATTCTTGTTTTGTCTTTGAATTCACATGGGGAAATTTATGAAGTTTTATTTTTGCATTTGTTTTCAGAAATACTTACAATTAAATACAATTTACATTTTTATTTATCCATGACCCCCCACCCCCCATATAAATCAGGGATCCCCAAAGCAGAATGATCCACTAATATGACCAGCATATGTTTTAGGCAGCGGATGCCATTCCAGCCACAACTGGAAAATATTTACACACATACACTACCAACCCGGGCTCATTGTGGAAACGTAGCCCCGCGGACGTTTCTGCGGACCGCGATTTACGACCCGGGAGGTACGTATTCGAGCGTTTTTTTGTTTTCGCGGATCCTCGAGAGGCCGCTGTGCGTGCTTTTTCGCATCTCGGGCGGGCGCCTCTCGGGAGCTGTTCTCGCGCGAAAAGATCCCGGTCGTCGTCCACCGCGGCCAGCTCCGGCTCCGGCTCCGGCTCCTCCTCCTCCTCCGGGGCCTCCGCTCCGCCGACGCAACACTGTGAGCTAGGCGGACAAACTGATTGCGTCGGGAAAGCCCTCCACTCGGAGGCGAGCCGTCGGCCGGCGAGCGCGAAGAGGAGGGGCGGAGCGGCGCCACACCGCCCCGCAGCGTTCGCTCGAAAAAAACCAAACGCGGCCTTTACGTACCTCCGGCCACATAAATCGCGGTCTCCAGAAACGTCCGCGGGGCTACGTTTCCAGAATGAGCTTGGGTTGTACACTACAGCCAAATCCCCCCTCTTTGAGTCTGTTCACTTAAAACACTGACCATCAAACATTGTTTACAGCATTTAAATGTGGTCAAAACTCAAGCATGATTGGTTGACACCTAAGAGCCAATGAGATTCTTATGTTTCACAAAAAAGTCTATAGTAACCGCCATTTTTAAGCTTCCTTTAATAAAGTTAGTAAATCAGCAAAACAATTTAATCATTAAAAACGTTTACC
The DNA here is from genome assembly GCF_052040795.2 of Danio rerio. Classification (NCBI taxonomy): domain Eukaryota; kingdom Metazoa; phylum Chordata; class Actinopteri; order Cypriniformes; family Danionidae; genus Danio; species Danio rerio. The sequence continues at coordinate 21,682,633 of NC_141042.1, read as the reverse complement.
TATTACTACTAGCCAACACAACTAAAATACTAAGCTTAACGTTGCCATGTGCTTCCTTAATTACCATTAAAACCTGTCGGTTTCAAAACATGTCAGAGTGTAAATGTGCAAGAGTGAGTATCTGACAAAAGAAGCCGGTTTCCTAGAGTGTGTGTGGGAATCTCACCAGACTGTATTATGGATTTAAGTGTGTGTGAAGGTGTGTGTGTATGTGAAAAGAGAGAGAGCGCCGCAGTAGTATGTCAGAGAGGAGGGTGTGTGTGTGCGTTTGTGTGTGTGTGTGTGAGCAGCGGACGTCACTGAAGAACTATGTGCGAGCGAATGTTTGTGTGTGCGTGTTTCTGGTGAAATAATGAACATCTCTGTGTGGGTGCGTCTGTATGCCGGTAGCCTGTTGGGTAAGCATATGTATGTGCCCAATTATGTGTCTGTCAGTGCTGTTGTGTGTTTTGCGTGAAAACAACAGGCTGAATGTGCACGTATCTGTGCAAGGCAGCACTTTGAGCCAGAGAAACGGCTTGGCGACGGCGTTTTTTCCTGCAGTAATCAGGGAGAGTATAGCTTTGGCCCTGTGTACCTCTCCCTGCCTGCGGTTTGTCCACATGCCTCCTCTGCTCGCAGTGGGGGAGGGTTGTGTGTGTGTGTGTGTGTGTATGTTTGTATGCGCAGTTTTAGGGGTGTTGAGGCCCTTGGAAGGGAACAGGCAGATCTTGTTAGCTGGCTTGACCCACGGAAAAAAAGTCAACAATGCGACACGCTAAGATGACAATACGACACGAAACAAAAAAGACCGAAAGATTCCTCTACCATATATTCATCTGAGCACATCTGAAATCGACAGTACGATGCAGAGAAAAGCATTGTTTCTTTTTCTGCTTCCCCTGACGGCTTCAAGTCAGAGAGGCCCGCTTCCATCTACCTACATCACCGAAATGGCATGTGTGGTTCACCACAGTGTGGTGGGACTTTTTTCATGCACGAATAGGCTTTTTCTTGTTGCTCTTAGCAATACCTGCTTTTGATTAGTTCGCAACGATGCTGCATTTGAGAGAAAACCCAGACAGGCAGATGCCATTTTTATATGCGATACAGAATCGTGGCTTATATATCACTTGATACGAAAGAATGGATGAACATTTTTAATGTAGAAGGCCTTGATTCTGTCTGGTATTACCATGCATTTACAGTGATCCCTTTAGTGGTCAGCCTTGAAATATTGTCATTTCCACCTGGTATTATCATACATTCAAATTCATCCCTTTTTTTTGTGAAGACCATTCCCACTTATTTTCATGTGGTTTTCAGTGGTTTCCACAGTGCGGGTCAGGTTGTTAGAATTTCCCTTTTTTGTGTTGTCAAAATGCTCATTTCATATAGTTCTTATTGGTGTGTGTGCACTGTTGTGTGGAATGTTTGTGTGTTTATAACCACCTTTGAGGATAGTAGAGGTCACAAGTCACTGGAATTGTTATTTTGGGGGTCGCTGACTAAAAAGTTTGGGAACCCCTGCATTAACTGTGCGTTCACACCGAAGTTGGCAAGAGCATCAAAGTTCACCCTGACGACAACGCTGTCTGCCTTTACAGCACTGGCAGCAAGAGCGTCAAATTCACTACATCGATCTCATATTTAAAGGAGCCGTTGCAGCATGTCAGTTACATTTCCGCATAAAACATGTTTTCTAGCTTGAAAATGTTGCACACTTTTTATCAAATCCATTTAACAATTGCAGATCAAGTTGTTGCATGTGGTGTGGCTTTGCTCTACTTATCCAATATGTGCCCATATGTCTGAAATAATCTGAAGCAGCAATGCTTTGTATTGTTGCACGAGATTCCTGCTTTTTTAAAGAAAAAAATATATAACATTGCAGGCGTACCGCTACAATATCATATTTTAAAATTTAGTTCATGTGTAATGTAGCTATGTGAACATTAACAACATCTCTGAATGTAAAATGCTCAAAGTTCAATGCAAAGGGAGACATTGGCTTTACAGAGTTAGCTTAGCAAAGCCTAAAGCGAATGAATTTGGGGACTACAAAAAATACATCCGGGCTAGTGAGATTTCAAAGGGCTTCTGGTTATATGCATTCACATCGCGCACGCACCCTGCACAGCGAAGGGGTGTGGCAGGAGGTGCTGTAATGTTAAAGCAGTGAACGTTAAAATTCCATCCAAGTGTTGCTATTTCCACAGAGCTTCTTCTGTTTCTGTATTTGGGCTTCCAGAGGACATGACACAAAGACAGATGTGCTTACAGTTTAATTTTAATTATGTTTCAGAAAATTATAAAAATATATAGCTAGCATTTTACATATGAGAACTTCCAAAATCTCTCCCAGTTCAGTGATGGATTCTGTTAAAACTTCTCCAACAGACAAAGCTGTGGACTGTGAGCCAGAACCTGTAAGTATTTTTATATGTAAAAATTAACCAACTACAGGCACAGTGTTAACGGTATGTTGTAGCGAGGACGTTAACAAGGATGTTAACAATTGGAAGTGCTGTTTGGCACCGCTTAAAATTTACCTACAAATTCATATTTATTAGTCAAAGTTTACAAGACTGTATTCTCTGGACACCTCTCAAGTGGTGGATTTCTACATTTCGATTACTTGCCGCTGAACCGCGTCATAGCTCATTACCATAAAGTTGATTTGATTTCAACTCTCATTGATGCCCACACTGGCAAAGATGCATCACTTAACGCCGTTGGCTGTCATTGAAAAGGAATGACTTCCTGCTGCTTTGGCGTTCTTGCCGCTTTCGGTGTGAACGCAGAGTTAAAGGGATTGTGCAGCCAAAATAAATTTATTGTTATCATTTAATCATCACATATTTGTTTCTTTCTTCTGTTGAATGCAAAAGAACTTATTTTGAAGAATGCTGGAAACCTGTAAGCATTGACTTCCATCTTATTTGTTTTTCTAATGGTAGAAAAACGTTTTTAGCTTCAAAAACCATGTTTTGTGTCCAACAAATGAAATAAACTCAGTTTTACAACTATTTGAGGATGAGTGAATAGTAAGTAAATTGTTGGGTGAACTATTCATTTAAAGATGGCCATTGGTCAGCGGGTAGGAAATAGTTGGTCCTTTGTGATTATTTTAAATGTTAGCACACTGTTGTCCCTAAAGCTGCGGTCACACCAGAGTTTGAGTTTGCGAAATTCTGTCGTACGGCTCTGCGAAATGGGGCGGGATTAAACAAAATCATTCATTCATTCATTTATTCATTTTCTTGTCAGCTTAGTCCCTTTATTAATCCGGGGTCGCCACAGCAGAATGAACCATCAACTTATCCAGCAAGTTTTTACGCAGCAGATGCCCTTCCAGTCGCAACCCATCTCTGGGAAACATCCACACACATACTCATACACTATGGACAATTTAGCCTACCCAATTCACCTGTACCACATGTCTTTGGACTGTGGGAGAAACCAGAGCACCCGGAGGAAACCCACGCGAAGGGAGGGAGAACATGCAAACTCCACACAGAAATGTCAACTGACCCGAGGTTCGAACTAGCGACCCAGCGACCTTCTTGCTGTGAGGCGACAGCACTACCTACTGCGCCACTGCCTCGCATAAACAAAATTATTAGACATTTAAAAAGTAAGCCATTGCTCCATATTTTAAATTTCTGTCCAGAGAGGTCATGTTTTGATCCTCGATTGGTCTCACGCAGTCTAGTGGTGCGATTTCGCAGGTCAGAGTTCACCAAGCTTGAACCTTGCACCGCAGCAACCTGCGAAACTTGTCGCATGACCCTGCGTTTCCGGTCTGACGCATTTGCATGTCTATGGGAGGAAAAGCCCAGTGTGATCGCAGCTTCAAGCTGTATTAATTCAAAATACTTAGATTAAAAAAACATGTTGTTTTATCAACTACTCAATTTGTTTAGTTTGTTGTATGATTTGCATGATACTTTTATTCTATTGGAATGTTTAAAATTAATGTACTTAACAGATCTTACTCTAGTCTGTTGTCAAAGCAACGATGTGCAAGGAAATTTGATTTGCTTTTTGAACTGACGTCACTGGTGGATACAGCACACATTTTCTATGTCTGCTGGTCACTGTGAGCACAATTTCATACTTTCATGTTCATTTTTGACACATTATTGTTACAATAAACTTAAAAATGTTTTTTTTTTTTTGGCTTTTTTAGGACGAGTTTCCATTTTTTATTAAGTTTAATCAACCCATATGGGTTACAGTGCATAGACTATAGAATACAAAAAAAGTTTCACTCATGTAGTTTTAAATGTGAACCGTGCCTGAAATGGGCCTGGGCACGGTTCGGATAGCATAAGCTGCTTTTCCACTATCGTGCCAAACCGTTCTAAGAACACTTCGGTACGGTTACGGTTGTTTCTCCACTTGAGCCTGGAACGGCGCGGCACGATTACAAACCGTTCTCGGCCCGGAATTCTCGGCACGGTTAGACAACCGTGCTGAACTGTGCTGACAGATTTTGTGTGTTGACGTCGCGACTCGGTTGCTAAGCTACCACAGCTGGTTCAGCAGAAGCGCGCTAGTCATCAGACATCCTCAATAAACTACAGTGCATTTAATATAAAATAATGATCCAGGTCTAAACGATACAGTTTGAAAAGGGTTTTAAAACCATAGAGCATCCCTGGCAGAGAAGTGAATAACTCATCACATTCTAACGAAGATATTTTATTCATTAAAGTTATTATTTTATTGACCTGAATGCAGACCTACTTCGCCTGCTGAATGTGAGTTTATTGCACGCAGCGCTGTATTTCACAGCACAAAACTCGCTCTGATTCGGGAGATACATGCCAACGACTTGCGCTGCTGACTTTTTTTTCCTGCTGCGCATCGAATAAAGCGAATAAAATCACGCTTTGCATCGTCGATGTCCAAATTCCACAACAACATCACTATATCCATGGAACACGAACTTGCAGACACTTTTAACAACGAGGAAATAATTGCACTTTTTAATTCAAAGCCAGGACAGCTTGTTAATACCGGCGAGACCACCTGAAGGACGGCGTGTTCGTGTTGTAATGTCGGCCGTTCAAAAGACATTGCTTGAAAGCTTTACGGAGCGGCACTGTAACTGTCCAAGGTACTGTTGTATGATTTATATTATAGCATATGCACTAATAAACAAGTCAAAAGAATGAATGAATTAAATAAATATGGATTCTTAAATGTCAGTATTGCTTTTACTCAAAAAATATCAATACGTTTTGACAAATGTTTTATAAAAACAAAATGAGCAATTTTCATCATTTCAGCTATAGGCAATTATATGATTCAGTTATACATAAGTTATATGACATTTATGAGGCATGTAACATGTTTCTGTGTGTTTTTTTTTTTTTTTTGTGGTGATCTTTAATATAGCTATGCAAATATTTTCTAAAACGTCTAGCAATATTTCGCCTACAGCTTGTTAGTTAATAATGAACACAAAAATAATTATAAAAATAAAAATAAAATGATCAAAATAAAAAGATAATAAAGCAGCATTTTAGTGCTTTATATGCTTTAAATCCTGCAATATATGTGTTGTTTCATATTCGTTTTTTTCACTTGCTGCATTCGTTATTTAATGTTTGAATAGTAAAACAAATAACAGCCATCGCTTAAATGGTTTCATTTTACTATCAAAATGTAGTATATTTTATATCATTATCAACTTTTGATATAGCCTAAATACGCAGTGTAATTTAATTAATTGTTAAAAATGAAATAATTTATGTGCTGTGTTTTTATTAGTGAAAGTGCCCGCTCACCTTTGACAAGGCCTGTCCAAAATGATATTTTTGCCACTATAATGCAAATGCACTATAATTGTTGTCTTATCATTGTTTTTTTTTCTGTTATGTTCAGAGATTTTAAATATTATTTATTTCCCCTCCAATTATTTTTAATCATCACGTTACATTTTGGTAATTTTCCCTCCAAATAAAATTTAGCCAGAGCTGCGCAACATATAAATAAATAAGGGTGCACATTTAGCACCCCTATTTGATAGAGCGGCATAACAGTGTTTAGTCACATGCTTTTGCTTTTATGAAAAATAAATAAATAAATAGTTTCGGCTCTTATTTAACTTTAATTGAACAAAGGGAGCCGTTTACATTGCGTTACCAAGGCAACTACTGATGCGTTTTGTGTAATGTTTTAAAGAGCTTTGTCGCAGCACGACAGTGGAAAATGAAACCGTATCCGTGCTGTCTGGCCCGGTTTGGCACGGAATGGAACAGTTCTGTTTAAAGAACGATTCAGCACGATAGTGGAAAAGCGGCTATAGTGTGAGTAGGCCCTTAAGGGACTGTTTCGTTAATCATACTTACTGTTCAATGAACGCAAACTGTCGTAGATTATTAAAGACGCAAACCCCTCACTGCACAACAGCTGCACCTTTAGCAAACCTCTTAATTCCTGCAGCACGGGGACTTGTTCATGATTGTTTATGAGCGTCAAAAGTGGCTAATCTGTTTGGCGAAATATTTGACGGTGTGTCACTGCATCCCAAACGACTAAAACAAAATAAAGAAATCTCCACTGTGCTGAGCAAGAGCGCTTCTGAACAGCGCATCATCGATGACGTAAGCGTACTCAGGCCGAATGTAATGTGAGTGCGGGCAGTCAAGGGAGACGGGAGGGGGACAAGCATGCTTCGGCCCGGTTCAAGGCAACTGTACATAGTGTGAGAACACCCTCAATGTGGCCACTAAAGGGAAGGAAGCCCCACCTTCAAGTAAATGAGCCAATTGGCTCAGATTTGCTCATTAATTGTTATGAAGCCCCTGAAGTTGGATAACATTGCAGGGTGAGGAAAAAAGAGCTAATATCAGCAAATGCTTGTCTCACAGACATGAGAAATATATCTACATAATCTCTTCTCTTGAAAATAAATGTTCTCTGGTATTGTGATCTGTATGAATTAAACAGGAGGTACAGTCTTCCCATCTGACCTCATTATCTTTACTGAGTACTTCCCTCAATAATGTGAATAGGTAAACACCCACAAACTTGTAAACAAAACAGCCACTGTTGCTTTGGGAGAAGATTTACTGACAGGAATAAAAAGAAGTTACCTTAGAAGACCAATGCAATTGGATGCAGCTTTATTCAGAGGATGACTTGATTTTTGACGTGATTGATTTTTTTCTGGTAGTTATGGTACATAGTTTGAATAATAATTGCTCATCCTGGGATTTTTATTAAACACAAGACCTCGGTTTAACGTCTCATCCAAAAGACAGCACTCACTGAGCTTTATAGAGTCCCCTTCACTATACTGGGGCATTAGGACCCACACAGACCCCAGGTTGAGCACCCCCTGCTGTCCTTACTAACACCACTTCCAGTAGCAACCTAGCTTTCCCATGGGGTCTCCCATCCAGGTACTGACCGGGTGCAGCTCTGCTTAGCTTTAGTGGGTCATCCTGTGAGAGTTGCAGAGAGCTAGCTGTCAGCATGATTGACATGATGACGTCTAATTGTGTCCTTCAGATACAGCTTTAAAGGAGATTGGTGTCATGAAATCTTTTCATTTAGGTGCACATGCTCATTAGCTTGGTTAGCCTAATAAAATGCTAATTTGTTAATTATTCAAATGTTCAGAAACAACATTTTTGACAGTTTCAACTAGCGATTCCAAATATGAAGTTTTATCGCAAGCTAGACAAACGATTTTGGAGAATTCTTTTTAAGTTCACCCGTTCAGATACATCGGAGATGCACTTACATGCCCAAAAGGCATTGCAAAGATGGCCGCTAAGCTAAATTTGCCGTAAAGAGATTTAATAGTAGTTACCAACAGACAATGAGAGTCAAATTTACTATTTTCATTAAGAAACCTTTCTAACCTCAAATATTTGATAGTAGCGTAATATCCGATACAGTATTACTTCTCAAGTTTTAAGGATTGTTTGTTATATATTTTAGGTTAAAACTTTAACGTGAAATTGTCTATATTCCAGCAAATAACTGAACACATTATTTGTTCTTTCATGGACAAAAACACTGATAACTTGTATTGCCCTACAATTATTTTTTTTATTCAATTAGTGGCTCTAAAGAAATGAGAAGGCTCCTCTTCAAAAACCAACTGCAATTGTCTAGTAAACAGCAAACCGATTTATGATTGTGACATTTATAATTGTACAATAAAGTCTTGTTGGAAAGTCATATTTACAACTACACAATGTTACAAGCTAGAGAAAGGGGAACATACCCAAAAAATGTAATCCAGAGCTTAGGTTTGTCCAAATATTTTTTGGGGTAGCAACAACCCAAATCATCATTTACTGTCTATAGCTGCATGTAAAAATACGATGGTCCTGTAATATAAACTGATTTAAATTATTGTACAGCACCTTCATTAAATAATTACAAATATGTAACAACAGAAACACACTTGAATCTAATCTCACATATTCTTGTCACTCCACCAATAGCTGGTGTGTGTTGAGTGCACTGGCGCCGTTGTCCTGAGGCTGCCGTCGCATCATCCAAGTGGTCGCTGCACACTGGTGGTGGTGTTGAGAGACCCCCACTCATGATTGTGAAGCGCTTTGGGTGTATGGCCATACACAATAAATGCACTATATAAATACACATTACATTTACATTTGTAAGCTTTGAGTGAAAAAAAACAGTAATGTGTGAGTTATAGTAAAGGTACATCAGTATCTCGCTCGAGCCAAAGTGATTTAAATCCTCTTGTTCACACAGAAATACTCCAGAATAACCATACCGGTGTCAATCGCAGGCTTTTGCTGAAGTTCTTCTGCATAAATGACAATGTTTACATGGGCAGATAATGAGATGTTATGCAGCCGCTGTTGTTTAAAATAAGTTTTTGTGATATAATTCTGTAGGAGTAAGAGGGACAGTGCACTGTAGTTACTTCTCTGCTGCTGTGGCATCACCCACTCTAATTTCAGCCTGCATCTCTGCGACTGCAAAAAGCCATAAACACTGAAGATTAGGTCACAACAGCTTTCATAACCACTTTCATGACCTCTTTATGCCCTCCCTCACTGTCTCTCTCTCTCTCTGTCTCGCTCTGTCTCTCGCTCTCACTCTACTCCCACAACACCTTTTTAAATCGCTCTTCTCCAAGGTCGGCTTTTCTTTTGTCCTGCTCTTAATTCTAGTATTTTCATTTGAGAAAACCTGCAGATGTAAAATTCAAGGATAGATCACACTAAAATTAATTATTTACCCTCCTGACCTAGTGTGCTGAACATAGCCAACTATCGTTATACATTTAGGGTTGTTACAAAGCCGCTTTCCTTTGTGTTGATCCCAGAAAATTGCTAGAGAGCCTTCAGTGTGAATGCAAGAATATATATATATATTATTATTATATATATATTAGGGGTGAGAAAATTTTTATATTGCAATATATTGTGCTTTCTGTCGCAATAATAATCGATACAGTAACGGTTAATAATGATATTTTATTACACAAAATTATTAATTTTCCCGTTGTCAGTGTCACTGTCACTACCCAATATCTACCATTTTGTTTGCTGAGGGCGCTGTTCAAGAAGATAGGGGTAAAGTTGCAGAAGCAGCGGCCAGTGAAGAACACAGGTTAACTAACAACAGAGAAGAAGCGCGGAAAAAAGAGTATCGAGAAGAATGGTGTCAAATAATAAAAAACAAATCAAAGACCCACCTGCTACTTTCCACTCTAAGCGTGGAGACACTTTGGGTTTTATGAGTTGATGGAAGGCACTGGATAAAACTATGCAATCTGCAAGAACTGCTTTGCAAAGATAAAATATAACAGCAACACTACGAATCTGCATCACATCCACTATAACGGTGAACTACTCTCAGGTGATAATGAGAGCAAACCAAGTCAGCCGATAAACACTACTGCGTTGAAAGCCATGCGTTTGGCTCGCCGAGGCCACAGAGTATCACTAAGTCAATCACCAAATTTATTTGCAAGGACCTTTGCCCTTACAGCGTGGTTGAGAATGATGGATTTTGCAGAATGTAGGCAACACTGGATCTGAGGTACGAGATACCGAGTCATCTGCACTTTACAGACATCCCTGCATTGTATACAGATACCAGGGCCAAAGTGGAGGGTGCACTTCGGTCTGCTGAATGTGTTGCACTAATCTGTTATGATTGGACGTCAAGGGCCACCGAGTCTTTCATAATTATTACTGCCTATGATGTGGATCTATCTATATGTTTGGGATTAGCATCAGAATGGACTTCCTGTATGTGAACCAATAGCATAGGTGGTGAGTCACATGTTGTCACATGATGAGGGGTTTTAAATGCAGATCTATAGACCATTTTGAATAATGTAAACCAGGCATGTCCAAACTCGGTCCTGGAGGGCCGGTGTCCTGCTGAGTTTAGCTCCAACTTGTTTCAACACACCTGCCAGGAAGTTTCTGGTACATCTAGTAAGAGCTTGATTAGCTGGTTCAGGTGTGTTTGATTAGGGTTGGAGCTAAACACTCCTGGACACTGGCCCTCCAGGATCGAGTTTGGTCACCCCTGATGTAAACAAAAACAATGGTCTCAACACATTTCTTATTTTACATTTTGAATTTCTAGAGCTTCCGAGAATCCAAAAAGAGACACATATTGATGAATAAAGTTACGATAGCTGTTTTAACATTACAATATAGTTGAATTGCCTCTTGTTACAGTTATGAAATAGTTTGATAACAAGCAGGAAATGTTCATGGGCCAATGACATGACCGCATTGAAATGGTCTATATTTAAAGAGTCAAAGACCAGAAGCTTTTTCCAAAAACTTGGCTAGCAGATTTAATGTGGACATTACACATCACATTATTATGTCACACGTCTTTACAAGCACTTTACAGCCATGTCACCCTGCAGCCCAAGACTGGTTACTCACTGAAGTTAAGCAGGGCTGAGCCTGGTCAGTACCTGAATGGGAAACCACATGGGAAAACTAGGTTGCTGCTGGAAGTGGTGTTAGTGAAGCCAGCAGGGGGGTGCTCAAAAAGTCCTAATACCCCAGTATGGTGAAGGAGAGACTGTACTGCCAATGTCTTTTGTATGAGACATTAAACCGTAGTCCTGACTGTCGGTGGTCATTAAAGATCCTATGGGACTTCTTGTAAAGAGTAGGGGTGTAGCCCCGGTATCCTGGCCAAATACCCTCTATCAGCCCTTACCCATCGTTGCCTCCCAATCATCCCCATCCACCTAATTGGCTCTATCACTGTCTCTCCACTCCACCTATAGCTGCTGTGTGGTGAGCGCACTGGCACCATTGTCCTATGGCTGTGATCACATCATCCAAGTGGACGCTGCACACTGGTGGTGGAGTGGAGAGACCCCCCTCATGATTGTGAAGCACTTTGGGTGTATGGCCAAACACGATAAATGCAGTATAAATACAGAATTCATTACTTTACAGCAGGGGTGGCCAACCCTGTTCCTGGAGAGCCACCTTCCTGCAGATTTCAGTTGCTACCCATATCAAACACACCTGAACCAATTAATTAGACCTGAACACAACGTGATAATTACAGGCAGGTGTGTTTGATATGGGTTGCAACTGAAATCTGCAGGAAGGTGGCTCTCCAGGAACAGGGTTGGCCACCCCTGCTTTACAGGATGTGTGTAAACACATGCACATATACCCGGAAATCAACAACAACAACAACAACAAAAAACAACCCAGGACAAATCCCAGAAAACATTTTCAGTGTATGTTTTGGAAAGGGTGATTCTCAAATCCTTAGTTCACATAAACAATCTGACGGTCAGTTCTAACTAATGATGAAAGTGTGACACAGTTCTGAAATCACTTGTGACTAGCTAGCTAGTTTATTCAACTAAAGAGCCTTTTAGTACGGTGGCCAAGAGAGCTTAACATGTTGTTCTATTTCAGAAAAATGTGCAATTACAAAAAAACGCCAACAAATTAAGAAAATATCTTTATCCGTTTGACAGCATGTGCTGCAAATCCTCACAATGCACACACATTAAAAGCACGCCACATGTTTACACAATGCAAACAAATTAATAAAATGCACTTTCTCACAACACTTGCAATAACATCGGAACACAATGGAAATATTTCAAGTGGACCCAAAAACGGGACAGACACCGCTGTGTTGTAACTACTGCACAGTGAAGTTGTAGATGATCTTTGAAAGGTGAGTTTTTTGTTTGTTTATTTCAACATCCTTATTCCCTTGTCTTTTGTATTTTATTAGCCTAAATAACATAACCTAAATAGAGACTGTCACGTTCCAGGGTCCTCTTAAAAACCTTTTTGTTGTGTTTCGAGGTCTTTGTAAGTGTTATGAAAAAATGCAGCATGTTTTCGTAAATTGTTTGCGTTTTGCTTTTTTTATTAATTTGTTAGCGTTGTGAGTAAAAGCAGCACGTTTTTAAAAATGTGATTGCGTTGTGAGGATTTACAGCATGTGTGCTGTCAAACAAATGAAGATCTTTTCTCAATTTGTTGCTGTTTTTTGTCATTTCATGTGTTTTTTTAAATTGCAGCACTTTAAGCTCTCTCGATCACCGTATTTTAGATTGGGGAAATGTTTTCACAGTTCTTAGAAACTATTGGCCAAAGTGCCTGCTTTTTTCCATATTACCATTTACTATTTAAGTCTAGGAATTCCATTTGGAGGAACTAAATTAGAGCAGTGCCTAAACTGTCAATATGGGCTGTTGTTCCACAACTGAGATGGAGCAAGAGCAACAACAAAAAGAATAGATGCCCATATTGATGAGGGATTGCATGAGGGGATTCACATATATTCAAATTTTGTAGCATTAAACTTTTGTACAGAAAATTCATGTGATGAGCATTTTTGAAGGATGTGAGCTTGACTGTGTACATATTAATATACATGTAAAATACCTTATGTTTTATACTTATTTTTTAATGATATAGGCATACTTTATCTTTCAAAGAGTATTAGAAGTAGTTAAATATATTCATACGTAATGGGGCATAATTAGCTGGGTGATGTGAAATGCAATAACGTTTGGCATCATTGACATCAAAGCTGGTGTGATGCCAACTTTAAAACGTGCGTGTGTCAGAAAGACATTTAGGGACCAGAAAATCATAGACCAAGGGTCTTCGACAGGGGGTCCACAACCCACAGGGGGTCTGCTGTGATGCTGCAGGGGGTGCACCAATTACTATGTGATCTCAAAATCTTTTTTTAACAAGCAAAAGCTCAAAAATGTCTACTGGCCCACATTAAAATGTACTAAAAGTAAAATTGAAGTTTGAGTAAGTGCAAGCACTACAAGATTTGAAAACTACAAGAGATTTTCAGCAAATAGTACATTGAAAATAAACGTTTCAGTTTGCTATTTATACAACTTATAATAATGTACAGCACAAATAATATGGACTACTGTTGTTATTGTTTAAGTTAGAGTTTAAACTTAAATTGTTTCCAACATTGTATTCATTTATTCATTCATTTTCCTTTGGCTTAGTCTCTATTGTAGAGGTCGTCACTGTGGAATGAACCGCCAACTTTTCCAGCATATGTTTTATGCAGCGGATGCCCTTCCAGCCGCAACCCAGTACTAAGAAACACACATCATTCACACACACACCCATACACTACAGCCAATTTAGTTTATTCGGCCAATTGCAAACAAACATGCAAACAAACAAAGAAATGCCAACTGGCCAAGCCGGGACTTAAACCAGTGATCTTCTTGGTGTGAGGTGACAGTACTAACCACTGAGCTACCTTGCCACCCTTCTGAAATTTCAAATAGGGATTGAAATATAAATAAATAAATAAATATTGGATTGAAAATGTAAAAACTTTAAATAGAATTTTTGGTCATACTTTATTTTGATGGTCTGTTTGTTGAATTTAAGTTACATTGCATCTACATGCCAACTAATTCTCATTAGATTATTAGTAGACTGTTATGTTGGGGTTAGTGTAAGTTGACATGTATTGCAAAGTTTCTTATAGTCAGTTAAATGTCTGTTGAAGGAGCAGTATCAGCAGATAATACGCAGACAGTCTACTAATACTTAAATGGATCATCAAAATAAAGTGTTACTGAGTTTATTGGAAATAATATTAGTTTGTATTGAAATTAATAGCATTATTAAGAGTATTGTGTTATCATTGTCAACAGAATATCTATAAAGTAATTGCAAATAAGAATCAGTATATAAATACAACAAATATGAATAATATAAAATATATTTAAGCTATATATATTTGTTTTTTTTTAAACTATTGTGCTATCAAAAAAATATTATAAACATGACATCTTTCATGCTTTTTATGCAATAAATAACTAAATATTCTGGATCAACACAATTGTGAGAAAAAGATGACTGAATTTTAATTTTAAGATAAAAATTTTTTTTTTGAATTTGATATTTCTCACCTTTAAATGGCCATAAGTCTCCACAGATCTTACTTCATGTAGTCTTTCAAGACCTGTTTCCACCTCATATTAACATGCATTCAAATGTTTCACTTGTGCCCACTTGTTTTAGGATTTTGTCAAGATTTTTTCAATGTATTTCATCAGGCTTCACATCACCAAAGTGACACACAAGAACTATTAAATGAACAAACATATTATTGTACTAATTAATGTATTTTAGTTCAATCCCAGCAAACATTTTTTGTTTTTAAAGGATGTCTATTAGATGTCTAATAGACGTCTAAACATAGTCCGCTAAAACAGGGCTAAATTTGGGATGTCAGTAAAAATCTAATTGATGTCTAGGAATAGGCCAAAACTAGACTAGTCATCAAATCAACAAAAATGAATAACTACACACATAAAGTATGTCTAATCTGTCTATTTGATGACTAGTTTAGTTTTGAGCTAATTCTTAGATGTTTATTAAATTTTCACCAACAACCCAAGTTTAGCCTTGTTTTAGCCAAGCTGTCTACGTTTAGATATCTATTAGACATCTGTTAAAGACAAAATTGTTTGCTGGGATAGATTGATAACGCTACATGTCTCAAAGTATTCAAATAATAGGTCTTTTTTTGCAGCTCCTTGACCAAATTTGACCACATGAGTGTGTTTTCACCACCTCTGAAAGTGATCAAATTAGACAATCTCAAAACATTTTAGACACCGTTTACACCTGTATTAAGCATCTGTGTAATCTGATTGAGAAAAAAAAACTAATTTTTATTCCAGGTGTAAATGCACCTCACAGTAAAAATATTGTGCTTTTGCAGTGTCGACACTAAAAAACGAACCTACACTGTCTGCTGTCAATCAGTGTACGGTGGTTTCGAGTGTGTTTGGATAGACTCTATTGAGGATGGAGAATTTCCTCCATGCTAACAATTACTGGCTGCAGAGGAGAAGAGACAGGCAGCGCTGGGGGTGGAGGGGCTGTTAGCGCTGGAGACGTAGGGTGAATGAGAAGGGGGGGAGCATTAGCATTTGTAGGCTGCAATTATATGTAATTTTCCAACAGCGGCGAAATTAGAAACCAAACAAAACAAGGGGGCAAATAGACTGTGCGGATTAGCTCCTTACTGACACATGCGATACAGTGAGGAGAAATGAGGAAGGCGGGGGATGGGATGTTGGGGAGGCGTTGTTGGCAACATCATCCTACATGCAAATATTGACAAACAGAAGCAGCTACAGACAGGTTCGACAGCATGGAGTTGAAGTACAATGGAGAACAATCTTAGTACGTTGGATAGGTTGGGCAGGACTATGCAACACAGACCACCCACTGTCCATTTATATTTTAAAGGAACACTTCACTTTTTTTGAAAATGGGTACATAAATAAGGAATTTTGCTGCTGTAGCTTGGCTGCACCAGGCACAATTATATTAAGGCTTGTTTATAATTTTGCTTCGAGTGATTGCCGTGACCCACGGCGCATGCTTTGCATGTAGTTGTGCATTTATACTTCTGCATTTTGTTTGTGTTGCTCTGCAATAACACTTCCGAAATGCTAGCTGGCAGTAGGTTCTTATGTTCCTCTGTGTCGAGATTCTTCGCGGGTGTTTTTTAAATGCTACATACAGGACAAGTAGCTCTAGCTCGCTCATTCAGAGACAGGAACCAGCAGACGTGCAACAACTTTAATCGTAAGGTAAATACAAAACAAAGTTTCCATCTGGAGCTTCTTAATAGAATTCAACACTTGTAAATACTCGCTCAATTGGGCTCGCTACTATCCCACGGCTGTCATCCCCGCCCACACTTGTTACTGATACCAAGCTGGCAAATCAAAGAGCTTGCACTATGCATCGTTACAAAAGTTACATTTTATGTGAGGTGCTCATCAGCATTGGCGTCAGCCATGGCAAGGGCTATGCAACCACGTGAAGGCTGCACCGGACCAAAATTGTGCGCATGACACAGAAGTATAAATCAGCTTTTACGCAGCACCTGAAAATATTCCCCAGCTATAGCAAATTTCACACTGTGGTACCAGTTTGAAAATTACCGGAATTAATTTACCAGTAGATTCAAATATGTGTTGTTTATACAGGCAAGGACCTTTTGGAATTTTTCCGGAAAAGACCATTCACACATTAGTTCCAAAAAACTGGTAAATTCTGACGTCATTAACCAGAAATGAGCTCTAAACGGCTGTGCTTTTAGCATTCATGCAGCTGCTTTGTCCAAGACATCCAAAGCTAAATGTTTACACATTTGATGACATTACAAATTCGGTGGATGTATAAGTTGTGAACAACTTTGATAAAGCCTTATGGAGGAACACTTTTGCATGTCGAGATGTACAAAATATGTGTGTGTGCTGGCACTCTCTGAAGCACTCTTTAACTTCACGTGCACATGCGTCAACTTAAGCGGTTTATCATAAGAATTTATTAATAATTTTTTACACAGTTGGCATTAAGAAGGAACATAGAAAGGTTATCTGACTAACATCTGTCAGCTAAATGTGTCTGGAAAAATATTCAAAGGCTCTTATTTTCATAAACAGTGCGGATGTGAATGGTGTATTGCTGTAATGTTCTGATTGGCAGGAGTAGATGTCTCACGTCAACTCTTTCCAGTCATTTTCCTTTTGCATTCACACAGCACACCATTCTGCCAAATTACTGGTAATGTTACAACTTCTTTTTCCGGAAAATTGCCAGAACTAATTTACTGGTATTTTCAAAGATTATCCAGAAAGGTCTGTATGTGTGAAAGGGGCTTATGTAACTAGGTAACAGAACTGCATTATATTTTGTGCCTGCTGCAGCCATGATACAGCAACATTTCCTGATTATTCCACCATAATGAGAGTATAGTTCAAAGCCATATTGACCTAGAAAACAGCAACTTTTTATTTTCCTTCAGTCTTAAAGTTATTGCACACTTAATTCAAAATTTTTTCTGTAATTTTGCACACTAAAAAAATTTTTCGGCCTCACGTTGTGTCAATTGCATTGACATGCTGCCTCCGAAACTTTTTTTTTTTTAACTGGGTTTGATTTTTTATGATTTTTGCACTCTAAAAAACTTTTTTTAAAAGAAGCGTTTTGTCAGTTCAGAGCCACCAAACAAGCAAAAAACTAAATACAGAATGCCGTCATTTGAGCTACAGATAACTTAATGACAAACACAGTGCATAAAATAAAGACAGAATGAGAACCTGTGATTGGATTTAGTAACTGCCCTTCTGTTGCTTAGTGTGCGTTATGTGTCCATACATTTGACGTACTGCCCATAAACATCATAATAGAAAGCATGGTCCGCTTTTGGTCCGTTGCTTAGACACGTCAATGTGGCCACCATCTATTATAATCTCTATAGGTACGGCCAATCTCTGTTCAAGATTTGTGACTCTGAAATGTTTCGTATTTTTTGTAATGTATTAATTTGTTTATGTATCATAGGTTTGTTTATGTATCAAATTTTTTTGCATATAATTACTAAAAAATGCATAGAAATATTTTAAACTAAAGTGTGCAAAGACCTTTAGTACACATTGTAACTACAGAAGTCAAGTTTTGAAAAGGAAAGTTATCTTTTTATTATTTTTTTGAGCGAGATGCTAATGGTCTAATCAGATTAAATTATTTATGCTAAGCTAAGCTAAATTTGGCTGAATGTATTCCAAAAAGGTAAACCTTCACTCTAGGCAACCCGTAAAACGAGCCTATTTCCAAAAAACAAGTGTATCGTTCCTTTAAAAGCAGCCAGATATCAATCAAATACTGAATGAAGTCAGTAGTCAGCACCACAAGACTGGGATTGTTATTTTTTAATGTTGGTATCAACTTACTGAAGTACCAGAAACTTTGGCATCCCTGTTATGTATGTCTGGTATTTGCCATTGAGTTGTGTTAAATACTGAAGATGATTGTCAGTTTTCATCGATTACGAGACAGAGCTGACATTTGACCACAAGCATGTCTCAGCATGCCAAACAACGTCATTGTTATGCCTTTTTTATTTTTATAAATAGAAACGTCACTGTAGTGCAGTCCAGCTTACAGCAAGGGCGATCCGACCACAATTAGCATCCTGCAATTGCTCCTTCGAGGAAAAAAAAAACGTTGCAGGTGTTAAAAACAAACAAGCGTTGGAGAAATGAAGCCAACTCACTGAACCACATACACACTAAAACCTGAGAACAGCTCCGGAGAGGAAAGGCCAAATGAGGTAATTAGGAAGGGTTTGGTTGAGAGGCCTGTTCCCAACAACCACTCAGCTATGGCTAAAGGTTGTGTCTTCTATGACATCTGGACGGCGGTGATTAAAAACTGGTGTGTAAATAATCCCATCAAATAGGAACAACATAACAACCTCTGTTTAATCCCTAATTACCCTAACTCCTCCCACACCTTCAGATTCTGCATTAATTAGGAGCCTGCTAATGTGTAACCACCTCCGTCCTTTTTCTTCTGATGCCATGAAAGTAAACAGTAAAAAAATATTCCATTTTCTTTAACTCTCTCATGAAGGATTGATCTTTGTATGAGTTTACAACGTAAGTCTTAGAACAAAGGTGGAACTAAGTTAGTGAACTTTAGAATTGCTGAAATGTAGCATGATTGCATGATGTAGCAAAAAAAAGGCAAAAATTGAACAGACCAAAATATGTGCAAGCTATAATGACAATGGATGCCTACCCTGCAGGCACAGGATATCAACATGAAGTCATATTGCCATTGCACCGCAACGTACCCCAACATCATGGGAACGTTGGATTTTGCTTGAAAATGAAAATCGGCTTATCGTCAGAACCCAACGTCAGGTCTACGTCAATGTCCAATATCCAACCTAAAGTCAACCTAAAATTAACCGAATATCATCATCTACTCATGTTACACCTTGACGTTGTGTGGATGCTACCACTATGTCGTCTGTCCAACACTGGATTTCGGTCACTTTCCAGCATAACCTAAAATCAACCAAATATTAACGTAATTTGATGTCGTTATTGGATGTCACAATAACGTCCTTAGACGCTGGCTAGACATTGAATTTTGGTCACCTGACGTCATGACCTAAATCTAACCTAATATTAATGTCTTATGATATTGTTTTATCCTGCTGGGTATGTAGCCAAGAAGTTAAAAAGTAGGCCTACTCTCATTTGTACAACTTTAGCATGATTTTACTACCTAAACAGTCATTTGGGAACCCATAGCAATGAGGAAGAGTGCTTTAACGACTAACTTTCAATGCCTTAGCAACTATCCAGAACACCTCTGCCATTATGTAGCAACAACTCTATCTAACGCTGCATTCACACTAGACGTGGATGAAGCATCAAGCATGAGTGATTTACATATTAAGTCAATGCAAAGACTCGAAAACACATCCAGTGTCACGATTCGCATGAATGAGACGGCTCTTGTGCGAATTGCTTGAGTTGGAAAATCTGAACTTTAGCTGACATTTGCCCCGATCATTTGCCCATTAACCAATCAGGAACTTTCTCTTGTAGGTGTGATTATGACGCAGTGTCTGTTGTTGGTGTCTCAAGGGGAAATCCTCTTGCTGACACTGGACAACAGTTCATCAAACTGGGCTCGGCTCAGTCTGAAGCACTGCTGAAAGACTTCATCATCAAGGTATAGTTTCTGGAGGAGTTGATGTGCTTACAGAGCTAGGTACACCTCTGAAAGGATCTAGTGGATTCATACACGGCGCAGAATAAATCTACACTGTTTTTCAGCCTTCTTAAAGCACATAAACACAACTGTTCTCTTAATAAAATCCATATTAGCCATTTTGCAACAAAGCTAGAGTCACTGGGCAGACAGAAGCCCCACTCATGTTATAAATCTGCATCTATTGTGAAGTGAATGTGACGCGCGAATGAAGTGAATTTGATGCGTGAATGAAGCGAGTAAACTCAAAATGTTTATGCGTCTCATAAGCACAACTTATTTGTGCGTGCCACGTCTGGTGTGATCAAAGCAAAATACCACCGTACAATACTAATTACTAAAAGAAAACCTAACAAATGATCAGTACCTTACTGTAGCAACCGCCTAGAAAACCATAGAAGCCACATACCAATGACCTGGAAAAATACAGTTGCAAGAAAAAAAAAACTAATAATATAATATAGTTTAATATAATATTCATTCATTATCCCTCGGCTTAGTCTCTTTATTCATTAGGGGTTGCTACAGCGGAATGAACTGACCGCTTATCCAGAATATGTTTTATGCAGCAGATACCCTTCCAGCTGCAACCCTATACTGGGAAACATCCATACACATTCACTAACTAACCACTGAACCACTGTGTCACATAATATAATATGATATAATATAATATAATATAATATAATATAATATAATATAATATAATATAAAATAACATGTTACACAAATAATAAGCAGTAAAATTTAATGTTACTGTATGTATTACCGTATATATTGTGAATAAGCAAATAGACTATATTGGGAGACTCTCAGTCATACCAGCTAAGTAACTGCCTTGATGTTTGACTTGCATGTTGTGACAAGGGCAAATAGACAATTTGGAACTCAACTTTCTGAGCAATGACTCCCGAACAGGTTGAACTGGAATAAGAACATTCGCCAAACACAAGGTCCATCCTTGAATCTTACAGTGTCAAAGTCAAGTACCTCATTTCAACAGCCGCAAAGCTTTACACACAGAAATTGCTATATATATATTTCAACAGATACAACACTACAAAAAATCTCCACAATTCCTCTCCAAATACTGATGAGAGAGCTGAAGCATTGCTCGATCTCCAGCCTCTCTCTGGGTTGCCTATTGCACTATTTGTAAGGTATTTTCATAATACACCTTCATAAGCAACATCTAAGAAACAGCTTTGTTATGTAAATCAACAGCCAAAATGCATAAAAAGTTTACATATTTGTCTAGTAAACACCTTCTAAATATGGTGTACTTACTCTACTATCTGTGACAAATAAGAGTGGATTAAAAAATCACAAAGCATGTTCATCAAAACAACAGGACATAATACTGCAAAGCTGTTTGTGACGCAGAGGATTGCTAACCACAAATGATTAATTTGATGAGCGATCGCTTCCAGCAGAAGCATGTTCCTTAAAGCCACATGTAGCCAGTCTCTTGAGTACCAGCACAACATCTCATTCAGGCCAAGAACCGCCTACTTAGAAGGGAAACAGTTTTCTGACTGACAAGGAAAATGACTAGGGGTGTCCAAACTCGATCCTAGAGGGCCGGTGTCCTAAAAAGTTTACATCCGACCCTAATCAGTCACACCTGAACCAACTAATCAAGCTCTTACTAGGTACACTAGAAACTTCCTGGCAGGTGTGTTGAAGGAAGTTGGAGCTAAACTCTGCAAAACACCAGCCCTCCAGGACACCCCTGGACTAATCAAAGATTGATTTTTGCATAACATGTAATGGAGCATCAATTAGAAGTTGAACTTGACTCAACTAGAGCTCAAAAATATCTTGTTTACCTGC
This sequence comes from Danio rerio, assembly GCF_052040795.2. Lineage (NCBI taxonomy): Eukaryota > Metazoa > Chordata > Actinopteri > Cypriniformes > Danionidae > Danio > Danio rerio. The sequence goes on along the minus strand of NC_141042.1, from coordinate 21,660,707 downwards.
TAGTAAATGTCTCAAACAACACCAGTATTTGAAAGATTTAGAGCAGGGTTGTCCAAACTACGTCCTGGAGGGCCGGTCTCCTGGTGAGAGTTTAGCTCCAACCCTAATCAAACACACCTGATGAACCAGCTAAATAAGCTCTTACTAAGTTTAATAGAAACTTCCTGAAAGGTGTGTTGAAGCAAGTTAGAGCTAAACTATGCAGGACACCGGCACTCCAGGACCGGGTTTGGACACCCATAATTTAGAGGCACACTTTGGCAAACCCAAAGACTTGTGTTCCTCTAAAGCACAGCAGTGCTTGGAAACTTGCCAGGAACCCCCAGAGAAACCTGTGAACCTTGACATCCAAAAAATGTGTAGAAACTGATTGGGCATGCCATTTTAGTAAGTGCTAAAATAGTGAAGAAGAGATATCTAACCTTAAAAATTAGTTGACCAAGTTAAACATCTGCTTGGAATCGTGCATGAACGAATGAACAGAAACAGCATTAGCATGTGACCCTTGTGGATGAGATGGGAGCTGATCTTTGGATGCTTTGTTAACTGTAAATATGTTGACATGTCCTTAACCATGCAGATTCAGTCTTCATGCAGTCCTTCCGACTTTGTGTTAGTTTGGCCCTTCATTTCATGTGGAACATGATACAGTAAATCTTCCTGTCCTAATGGGAATGTTGCATCCTCTTGTCTTGAATTGTTGGCCTAAATTGCCAGCTTTGACTTTGGAAACTGGGAAGAGGGTGCACAATTATTTTTGATTTATCTCTCTGGACATAACCCAACATATTGAGACGATTATTGTTATGCACGCTCCAGATTCTGATGCAAGTTGCGGTCTCGTTATTGACGTGCTTTCATCTGAAGAATTCCCTGGGATGTCCTCTACTTGTGTATTGTTTGCTATTAAATGACAACCATTTCTAATTTGCGATCCATTCCATGTTATTGTCGGAGCAATAGGCGTAGAAAAGATTTGTGATACTGTAGCATTGGGAAAGACATATGCCATCAAATGGACTTATAGACAGAATGAGTTAGCTACTGCAGGGGTATTGCTTCAGGCTTGCATGTGAAGCAAAATGGGATGGGGAAGGACAGGCAGTACTGACAGATTTGACTCTTCTTAACTCCCTTAACATTTCCTCGTCTGGAGAATACAGATATTGGCTCTATGGCCAGATGAGATGGAGCAATGGTAAGTAATCCTCACAAACGACTACTACTCTACATGATTTCTCTATCTTTGGCTTCCCCGGAATCGTAGGATCTCTGCAGGTCACAATCCTTCCCCACTCCTGCAGTGCCCATCCCCCCACCGGAGTAATTGGACACAGCTTCAGCACAGGGAGCATGTCTTTTTTTGTTTTAGCATGGCAAGCACACTGAATTAAAAGAGGCTCTCTCTAGAGAATAAGAAAGGAGCAAGGGAGGGAGGCAGAGAAAGAGAGGTGTTGTGTTAGGGTTGATTTTATTCTTGTTGCTGGAGCAATGTCTGAAGACCCCCCTTTTGCTCTTAGCATTATCTTTTTTATGGCATATCAGTTCACATGGTGACACCTTGGAAATGTCTTTTTCGCCAAGTTGTAAGGTGTAAACATTTAGCTCCTATGGATTTAAATGGACAGTTTTAGGAATATTTATCCCTGATTTCTCCCTCCACACAATAAGAGATAAAATCTTGTCTAGGTTCTAATACAGGCTCATTCTGAAAATGTATATACATTTCTGGAGATCCTGAATTATGTATCAAGAAGTACGCATGGCTGCATTTAATTTTTAAAATGAATGCTACAGGGTGGTATGATGCCATTCCTTCTCGCGCTTACCAGCTGACCACTTACCTCCGTATGTACTTCTTTTCCGCTGTTACCAGTTTACCAGTTACCTCGCCATGTACGTCGGTAGACAATGATGGGGTTCGAGTCCAGTGAAGAACAGTTATAGAAAGCAGGTAAGACAAAATACAAAAAAATAACAATGAGAATGTGGTAAAAATTAGGCGAAGGCTTTAATTTTTATGCATTGCTTTTTAAATATGTTAGTTGGGTTTAGGGAAGTGGGTGGGCGGGTCAATCTGTGCTTTTTAAAATACTATTGGTTAGGTTAAGGGAAGGAGGAGGGTGGGTCAGTCAATCGGTCAGTCAGTCATTCAGTCAGTCGACAGCGACCTCTGGTGGATTTACGTGAGGACAGCAGGTGTGAATGGCAATAGCGAGAAAAATTTGAGATCTCAAAAAACCTACACAGCGGCCTCTGGTGGATTCGCCAGAACAAAAACTTCAAAAAAAAAAAAAACTTTTGAGTTTTTACTTGGGAATGTATATAGAGGTACGTTTTCAGAATGACTGGTTTTTTCATTCAAGATCAGGCACAACATGGCCTCCCCAGTCATATCAACAAATATCATGCTTGATAGGATTTTAAATTATGAAATCATTAGACAATAACATCTGTACTTTAACAACAGCTAATGTTTAATTTTGAATAAACACTAGGTCATCTTTAGCCTACTGTTTTGTGCCCACTAGGGTAGCACTCACACTATGATATTCGAATTCGTTTGACAAGTGTGGGTGCTTCGAACCGGGCCCAAGGGCAGTTCAGTTGAATGGCCTTGGGATGAACACGATCTGTCATACTTTATCAAAGATGCAAGGATGATTTTCAATCTTGCTTATTGTCGGCATTTTTCGAGACGTTTTTCGAAACGTCATACCTAAGTAATTCATACTGAAATAATTTTTGCTAGCAATGAGCCCAGTGAACATGCAAAATCTCTTTTTGATGTTAGAAGGTGCTTAATAAAAAACAAAAACACACCTGTACACAAGGTGGCACTGTGCAACTTTAAGCTGATATTTTGTTATTGCACAGAAGTAGTGACCCTCATGCTTTTTTATCGCATTTATCACATACGTTTTTCCACTGTTTAGCCACCTCCTTCACTCCAGCACTAAAACACCTGGTCAAATGTTTATGGGTTAAAAAAGTATACGCCACAAAAGAAATTAAGTGAACCTAAACTTACTGGTGCATCGTTGTGGCACTGTGGCAGCGCTGTTGCCTCTCAGTCAGCAAGAAGGTGGCTGGTTCAAGCCTCAGCTGGGCCAGTTGGCATATCTATGTGAAGTTTCCATGTTGGCGTGGGTTTCCTCCAGGCGCTCCAGTTTCCCCCACAAGTTCAAAGACATGCGGTATAGGTGAATTGGGGTAAGCTAAATTGTCCGTAGTGTAATGGGTGTGCATGGGTGTTTCCCAGTAATGGGTTGCAACTGGAAGGGCATCTGCTGTGTAAAATGCTGGTTAAGTTGGCAGTTCATTCTGCTGTGGCGACCCCAGAAAAAGAAAATGAATAATTTAATTAATTAAACTTACTAACGAATTCAATCCTATCCTGTGTGTGGTCCTTGTGTGATCCACTAAGATATATTTTACTGTGACTTCAGCAGCTCAGGACATATGAACAAAACCGCCAATCTCACTGGTTGATACATTTTTAATGCAACAAGTCAAATTTTAAAACCTGAGAATGTGATGAAAATTCTTGTAATGATGCTTTTACACCTGCCACTCACCTTAGCACCATTTGTTTAGTTACAATTAGATATTAAATGGCAACAATAAGCATAAGCAAAAATCATCCTGGTGCACACAGTCTTTCAGATTACTATCAATACAGACATACTGTTGAAACCAGAAGTTTACATACACTGTATAAAAAGGCACATAACCATTTAAAAACTTTTTCTCTTTTAGGTAAGTTAGCATTATCATATTTGTTTCTGTTGTTCTTAATAGCAGAATAATGAGATATTTTTGAGAAATTGTTATAACTTTTCTTGAAAGTCAAGTTTACATACAGTAAGACTATTATGCCTCTGAAAAAGCTCAGATGATATAGTTAAGGTTTGTGAAGTTTCTGATTGGCTAATTGACAACATTTAAGTTAATTGAAGACACAACTGTAAAATAGTCATTAAGGAAAACCTTAAACACACTGCTTTCTTGTGTGACAACATGAGAAAATCAACAAGCCTAAATCAACATAAAAGCTAGTTTATAATTTGCTAAATTACACTGGGAAAAAGAACATTTTTTGAGGCGTGTCCTGTGGTCTGATGGAACATCTCAAGACCTCAGCCAGGAAATTAAAACTTGGCCACAAATGGGTCTTCCAAACAGACCATGACCCTAAGCATACTGCCAAATTAGTTTAAATGTGCTTTAAGGAAAACAGAGTAAATATTTTGGAGTGGCCATCATAAAGCCCTGATCTCAATAATATAGAAAATTTGTGGGCAGAGTTGAAAAAGCTTTTGCGAGCAAGACAGCCTACAAATCTGATTCAGTTACACCAATTTTGTCATGAGGAATGGGCCAAAAATCCTTCAAACTATTGTGAGACGCTTAGAATACCCAAAACATTTGACCAAAGTTCTTCAGTTTAAAAGCAAAGCTAAAAAAATACCTAGGAAATGTATGTAAACTTTTGACAGTCTAGAAATTAATAAAAAAAAATCTCAAAATAAACATTCTCTCATTATTCTCTCTGGCATTTAGCAAATGTAAATCATTTAGGTAATCCTAACAGACCTAAAATAGTACACGTTTAGTATGATTTACCATCAGACATTTTAAAAAAAAATGGTTATGTTCTTTTTTTTTTTAGATTGTATGTAAACTTCTGGTTTCAACTGAACGTTTGTTTTTGTAGTAGGGACTAGGTATATTCAGACACAAGAATGGAAGTTTTACAGTTGATCGTCATGCAGTTGTGTGTTGTGAAGCAAACAGACATAATTTAAACGGTTAATTTTTACTGAATGTCAGAGCTAGGACATCTGGAAAATTCACAGGGCATTACAGTTTCTTTCATTAATTTATCTATGAGCGCTCCTTTTTTTAATGTAGTTGGTCCTAGTCTGCGTCTAGTACAGACACACACATGCCTCTGTATTTTATTAAGGTTATTTCCACACATCTCTGCTGCCAACAAGGCAGCTCAGTTACCCTGGAGCTATTAAGCCATTAAGTGAACACAACATGCAATCACACCCTGAGAGTAGAGTCTCCACATTACCTATCAGTCAGTGTGTATCGATTCGAAACGAGTTAGCCAGCCCAACAAACTCCCGGCATAGGCATCCAGGAGTTCCGATTCAGCTGTACTGAGGAAAAAGACGTGTAAAATAAGACAATCTGATTATGTTAAAGAATAAAAGTGTGGACAAAACATATATTAGGAATGATGCATTATAGATTATTTCAAGTATTTTAAGCCATTTGGGCTACCTGTAATAATTGGACTTGGCTAGTTAAGATGCTAAAGCTAAAAACAAACACATAATACTAAATTAGGATACATAATATATGAATGTACTATTCTTATCCAATATTTCTATATGAGACAGACTGTAGATTTTAGATTTGTATGATAATTCTGTCAACGGTTAGTATTATGCTAGCATATTAATGATCTCAAAGCTAATAGAAATGAAGTAAAAGCCACTAAACTCCCATTTGGATTTCAGTTTGTCTTCGAATGATGTGTGAAAATGACATTCTCTGTAGTGACGAGGAATTCTTATCCCTGTTTGAAGAAGCTTGTGGGAAGAATCAGCAATGCACCATTATGCTAGGACAGTCATTCTTGCGTTTAATGTCAAGCACAGCATCTTTCTGGTGGTGCATCATTGCAAAGGAGAATGTGTGTGTGTGTTTAAGAGAGAAAGAGAGAGAGAGAGAGAAAGAAAGAAAGAAAGAGAGATATGCATAGTAATAGATGGTATTGCTGGTGTGCACAACATCTATCATTTCTGTCTGTGATTAATGAGTGTACTGGGAAGGACTGCAGAGGGAAAAAGGAGGAAATAGATTAACACTGGACCAATCTCGGTCAAGTGACCTAAAAACACTAAAGACCTCCCAGCAGTGGTGCACCGCAAATTCTGTGGGCCCTCTGTGAAATATTACATGGGTTTCTAATATAATCATTTATCATAATTAGAATATTTCATGTTATCACTAACAGAGATTTGTCTCTGTATGTCTATCTGTCTGTCTGTCTGTCTGTCTGTCCGTCCGTCCGTCCGTCCGTCCGTCCGTCCATGCATCCATCTATCTATCTATCTATCTATCTATCTATCTATCTATCTGTCTGTCTGTCTGTCTGTCTGTCTGTCTGTCTGTCTGTCTGTCCGTCCGTCCGTCCGTCCGTCCGTCCGTCCGTCCGTCCGTCCGTCCGTCCGTCCGTCTGTCCGTCCGTCCATGCATCCATCTATCTATCTATCTATCTATCTATCTATCTATCTATCTATCTATCTATCTATCTATCTATCTATCTATCTATCTATCATCTATCTGTCTGTCTGTCTGTCTATCTATCTATCTATCTATCTATCTATCTTACCTTTTTAAACATCTTTCGCTACTTAATGACTGTATTTACATACACATTGTTTTCATTATTAAAAGATATGGTAATTACAGACTCTTTTCGGTAAAAATGACTTAATATTTTCACTGGTCCTATACTAATTTACATCTAATATAACTTTCCTTTCTATGAAAACAAATATATTCAGCAAAATCTCAGTAGGCATTATTTAATAACTTAAAAAACCTAATTACTGACTGTAGTGCATTTCATTAACATACACATCTAACGTTTAATGTCTGAAAAGGAATAAACCAACTAATATCTTATCATCAGACCTTAATAAAGACAAAGGAAAGAGACAGACCAACAGACAGACATCTGGTGAGGTCACAAGTAAGGCAGTTGACGACAAACAAAAGAGCCCAAGTAAATAATGTAAATGGCCTTCTCTCACTGACCTGTCTGCGTGACTCGAGTCACTATTTATTATGTGATGGCGGATTATGGGGGCTATGCTAATGAATAGTCATGTGCATATATGTAGGTCACATCACCCACCCTTTAACACCCTTCCAAATGCAGACAGACAGACATTTTTGACAGGCCAATCATTGGATTAATGTTGACAATCGCATTTACACGTAGCCTCTGATAAACAAATAGCTAAGAAAGGAACACAGCACAAATTTCTTTTTGAGTTTTGAATCGAACAACACAGATTCTGGTGGTTATGCAGTAAGTTTTCACAATTAAAGGTGTCATAAAATAAAAATCAGGAAATACCTATAGGCATAAGTGAATAATAAGAGTTCTGTAGATGTAATAGAAATACCATGAACCTCAAACACCATCGTTTCCTCATTCTCATGAAAATCATGTAAGTGTAAAATACCAGTGAAAAGCAGGCCAAACAAACAAACAAAAATAACCTCTACTCTGTTGATCCACATCATTAATATGCACACCACAGGCAGCATTTGATTTGCCACAATTTATTATACTTACTATGTGGGACTCTTATTTTAAAAATGAGACTCATTTTATCATAACTCATCATCAATATGCCAAATTCGTGAAAGACAGATTATAAATCTATCCAGTAAGCCCCAAAGAGGCATTGAGTCTGAATCTGAATCGTTTGTTAGTTTAATGTTTATATTGTGAAATTTGTCACATGTTTGTAATGAGGCAACTGACACATGTAAAATATTTTCATGAGTTCACACAAAAAATATTTAACTGGATAGAATAGGGCTGTTCACCCTAAAGGCTGATTTATACTTCTGCATCAAATGTATGCTACAGCGCAGCCTATGCATCGACGCATAGCCCTACGCTGACGTGCACCTCTCAAAAAATGTAACTACACGTCGCACCGATGCATAGCACAAGCTGTGTGATTGGTCGGCTTGATAGCGCTGGCGAGTCTGGGCGGGGCCGAGAGCCGATGGAGCGATTGTTTACAAGTGTGGAGTCCTGTGAAGGAGCTCCGGAAGGAAAGTTTTGTTTTGTGTTTACCTCATAGTTAAAGTTGTTGCAAGTCTGCCGGTTCCTGCCTCAAAATGAGCGAGTTTGAGCCACTTGTACATCACGGAAGCGTTTAGAAAGAACAAAACACAGGCGAAGAAGCTCGACACAGAGGAGCATTAACACCTCACTGCCAACTAGCGTTTCGGAAGTGTTAATGCTGAGCAACAGAGACAGCGCGCAGAAGTATAAATGCACAGCTACGCACGTTGCATGCGCCATGGGTTACGCCGGTCACTTGACACAGAAGTATTAACCAGGCTTAACTCGTGTTATTCCTCTTCTCAGGAGCGAAATAGAGATAAGCGTCCAAGCGCAGTGTTTAGTCCAGCCTCATAACGCTCCCCTCACTCCAATTTAGTAATCGTGTTTATAAGTGAGAAGCTGGGGTGGTGGAGGGACGCTGAGAGTCGAGAGAACTAGAGTTAGGACATGCTTTATTATTTATAGGGATGTGATTTTATGCGGATTGGATAGTAGACTGCTTATATACCTCACAAAATTTGTTTATAAAGCATTGCTCTTACCAGCATTTTTCTGGAGTGAAAGAATGCAAATAAACATTAAAAACCCCTCTGTTTATGCAGAGGTTGATATTAAATTCTGACTTTGACGTCATGTACGTTAAAACTTTAAAAAGGTTTGAAATTCTTTAAACTCTAAATACTGTGTCTTAAAATAAAAGTAAAATGATAATTTAGCCAATATTTTGTCCAAAACTCAAGAGCAAAATTGTGTGATTATTCAACACAATCTCACGGCAATTCGTAACTTTTAGATTTAGTTGCTAATTCGTATAAATTCATACGATCTAATTCGAACAATTTAGTACGATTTGCTTGTCACCCAATGACAGTTGGGTTTAGGGGCGGGGTTAGGTAACCCCCTCCTTTTTAAAATTGACTGAACTCGGATGAGTTTGTACGAATTAGCCATTAAACTAACAAAACATACAATACTTAGTTTTCTCTTGAGATCTGGCTAGATTATCTTGCATGTGTGTATTTCAGAATACGTCATGTTTGATTTGAATGTAGAGATTACTTTTAGGGGCCATATACATATACAAGTTATATTTTGCATTTGAGAAGTGGACGCGCTTTTATTTTGAGCGCCTCGTTTTTAGAATAGTTTGTTTTCTGAATGGAAAAGCAGGATGGTAGAATGCAAAAACCTTAATAACGCATGTGAAAAAACATAGCCCTATATACGTTTCTCGTGAATTATGTAACCAGAAGTATGTATGGCTGCATTTCATTTTTAAAATTAACGCTTTGGGGTGGTATGACACAGTTCCTTTTCACGCTTACCAGCTGACCGCTTAACTCTGTATGGGCGGCCACTGTTATCAGTTTATCCAGTTAGCTCGCCATGTACGTTGGTGGACTTGAGACACAGAAAGGAGTTGACCATGATGAGGAGGGTGGGTCAGTTGATCGGTCAGTCAGTCAGCCATTCAGTCAGTCAAACAGTCAGTCAACAGCGGCCTCTGGTGGATTTACCTGAGTACAGCAGGCGCGAATGGCACTCGCTAGAGAATTTTGAGATCTGAAAAAGCATACACAGCTATCTCTGGTAGATTCACAAAACAAAAAAACTTACCTCCTGGAACGTATTTGGCGCTCTCCAAATGTGTATGTGTATGTATGCGTTTTTGGAATAAGCCTGGTTTGGATAAATATGTAAATATATGGTGCACACTTTACTGCTGCAAAATGAAATTAAAACAGAAGTTTAAAAAGCATATGGATGTTAACACAAGCTGTGCAATGAATTATTCCTCAAACAATTTCTTATATATGCTTATTTATTTCACATTTTATATAATAGATTGATTATGTAAAATAACAGTCCAAAGACATACGGTACAGGTAAAGTGGATAGGCTAAATTGTCCGTAGTAAATGAGTGTGTGTGGATGTTTCCCAAAGTTGTGTTGTGGCTGGAAGGGCATCCGCTACATATAAACGTGCTGGATAAGTTGGCGGTTCATACCGCTGGGGTGACCTCGGATTAATAAAGGGACTAAGCCAAAAAGAAAGTAAATGAATGAATAATAGTTTGTTTTAAAACAAGCAGCATTAAAGTAGTTCGCTTCATTTGTTGGCACAAAATTACTGTAATTCTTTGCCATTAAATGTTGTTTAAATTCAATTTGATGAGTTTTTTCAAGTAACCCACAAATTAAACTGACAAAGATCTTGCAAACGTGACATGATGTCATATATCTACAGCACTTTGCGTATTCAGACCAAGTGTGCCGCAAGCCTACGTTTGAGTGAAGGTTTCGGCCGTTAGATCGCCCCCTGGGGGCTGGCTGCAGTACAAGTCATAAAGCCCGCCTCCTCCGTGTTAATGAAGGAGACTTGAGCCCAAATAAAAAAAAATATTACACTTGCAATAAAATGTCCCGAAAGATAGTTCTGGTCGATTAAGGCACTGATTATTGTGCTGAAATAGGTGCAGATCTTCATTTTTGTGAACAGTTTGTTTTTAGCAGTAATTTAATGCTGGGCGTGTCATCGTGATACACAGCTGTGATTGACAGTTTCTCAAAGCGCGGCGTCTGAGCTTCGGCAGGAGACTGAAGTAGACTGAAATGTTATTATTCGATTTCTGTGTTATTTTACCATGACAAAATGAGTTCAGCAGTAAACTATAGTTTCTGACATACATGATCCTGGTGGAACACTGTTTATTCGCTAAGTTCAGGGCTTTTTTCGGGCTTTATTAGTTTGCTGATACACGCCTAGCCACCCAGATAGCAAAACACAGTTCCGGCTAGATTCTCGCCTGCCGGAGACTTATCTCTTAGAGCTCAGACTGACTAACGTTACCTCTGCTGGACCTACTCCGGATGCCTGGACTCACTGCCCGATTCCAGTCCGAGTCAATCGAGCCAGATGCGGCGGCCGAGCGAGCAGGCGCTGCCGCATGCGAGCCGGAATCAGCCCGCGACGCCGCAAGTAAGTTATGCGCTGCGGCCTGGAGCTAGCGCGATTGAATATATAAAACCCTCATATTTGTTAACGTTATTACATCCATTTGTGTTGATATGACAGCAAACGCATGCTGAGAAGTTCGGGGGGCGTAGTTGATTTTACATAAAGCGTTTGATTGGAAGCTCGACTCTGCTCATTTTCGCGGCTCCTCCTCTGGCTCCATCAGACAATCCTTCTGCGCATGTCTGGCTCCAATTTCAGCAGTCTTTTGCGACAGTTTGTGCCCGTCAAGCAGGCGTTTTGCCCTCAAGGCGTTCAATGGGAAAAAGGGCTGTCGCGTCGTCCATATTTTTTACAGTCATTGATTCAGACCAAAACAAACACAACCTGAGATTGCAAACAGAATTTCATCACAGTGCCACCTAGAGGTGAGCACATTTTTAAAAGAGGGTTATCATCACCTTTTGATCAAAAATATTCTAAAAGAGGATATGAAAAACAGTGCAAGTATCAATGTAATAAGTATGACAACAATTTTATCTGACCTTGATGAACTGAACAGAAAAATTTAACCAAACATTCCACATAAAAAAGAGCCACGCCTAAATTGTATGTAATCACCACAAACCAATATTAGCTTAAAGGTGTATACAAGCCAGAGAAAACTTTTCCGGAAAGATTGGTTTGGCAAGCCATTTCGCAATTCAATGACAACCCCAAACTTGGTTTTGGAACCATTTCCTTCTAAATGCCATCATGCCAGTTCGTTTTTTATTTTTATTTTAAATATCTACTTAGTTCATTTAGGCATGTAGGCACGGTCAGTCTGCCGTACGGTCAAATCAAGGATCAAAAATCAAGCTCTTTTGTCGCTCCTCTGTTGAACCATTTTCCACCTATGTATCCATCCCCTATCAGAGAATGAGGAATAATCTCCCCCAACCACTTAATTTAGCCATTCTCAGCATTGAGCACTAAGCATGCCTTGTCGAAACAGCAAATCGTGCTCATGAACTATATTTATACACATTTTTTCGTTTTCTTGAGTATTGTCATCTGTCATCTGCTGGCGTAGGTGTTGGAGAAGAACTACTGTTTGCTTTCTGGAGCATTAGTCATTTTCAGAGAGCCAGGGGGTGGAACACAATGCTGCCCATCTACCGCCCAGCTCTGCTTTTCTCTTTCTCTCCCTCACTCTGTCCCTTTCTTGACCCCAGTGTTTCGCAGAAACACTGCATAGTCCTTTGCTAAGTTGAGCTGTTTCCACAAGCACACAGCTGACGAAAGCATTATTTGGATGAATTTGTTACTTAAAGTGACGTCTGCAAAAGAACATTTGCATGACTCCTCTAGAGAGATACAAACCCAACTATTTGGACACCAATTAGTTAGTCGTGATGTAATTTCAATTACGGCTCAGGGAGGACTGGACTATCTAGAGAAAGCTGTTTGTCAGCATTTGTATATCCTTTTTAATACACAATAGCATTTATAAACAGTTTTTTTTTTTCAAAAATTGGTATATTTAGACTCATGGGACAATTTTTAGGCGCACCTGCTTATCTGCTTGTTAACACAAATATCTAATCAACCATGCTAGCAACTCAATTTATTTAGTCAATGGCTGCGTCCAAAATCGTATAATTCCATACTATATAGTACGCTAAAAACAGTATGTGAGCCAAGTAGTATGTCCGAATTCATGTAATTTGAAAAACAGTATGCAAGAAGTACCCGGTTGACCCACAACTTCTGGCAAAATTCTTAAGTGTGCATCCGATGCGCCATACTATCCCATGATGCCCCGTGAGAGAACTCATGAATGGGAGTAAAGCAACGCAACTGACACGTGTAGGTCACATGATGATGACAAAATGGCGGATTTATTTCATTCGTGTTCCATTCATACTGCTCACATTCATACAGTATTGAACGGCCGAGTAGTACATTTAAATTTCAAATGCAGTACCTACTGAGTAGTAGGCGGTATCGGACTCAGCCAACGTATTTCAAAAGGAGGCTTGGGACCAAATCCCACCCCTAAGCCCAACCATCATTGGGGGATGAGCAAATCATACTAAATTGTATGAATAAGATTGTACGAATTCATACGATTTAGCCACTGAATCAAAAAGTAAAGAACTGTCGTGAGATACATAATAAACATTCATAATCAAGTTTTAAAAACTAAACGTTTTTCAATTGTGGTCCTTGATGCGAAATAAAATTTTACTACTCCCGGTAACAGGTACACTGTGACACTGCATTATATATAAATATGTACAAAAACAATCGCAGAAAAACATTAAAACATACTGTTAAATTTAGATTTTAAACTAAAACTAACCACAATACCAAAAATGTAGAAAGACCCCGAGAACAAAATGCATCCTGTAAAAAAAATGATGCTGCAAAAAAAGATGCTGCAAACTTCCTGTTGGTCACATGACCTTCATGTCTTTTAACAGAAAATAAATTAAACATTACAGCATTCATAAACTGATGTATTGTTTGTTTGGTTTTTCTTTTCAGTTTTTATAGCGTACAAAAGCCTTACAAAAAACACTTCGCACAAAACAAATAGAACAGATTTGAATAATTTAAGATAAACAGTTACTAAATATCTCTGAATTATAAATAATCCCAGCAGGCAGAAGATGTCAACATGACATCAGATTGACGTTGTACCCCAATGTCATAGGACGTTGCGTTTTGTTTGGAAATGAAAATCGGGTTGATGTTAGAACCCAATGTCAGGCCGACATCAATGTCCAACATCGGACAAAGATTACATTTAGGTTACTTTCCAACACAACCTGAAAACAACCAAATATCAACATCTAATGATGTTACAGCTTGATGTTGTGTGGATCTTATCAATATGACGTCTATCAGATGATGGACTTTGGTTGCCATTTCTGACAAATATATGTCAGTATTTAATGTCAATATGACGTTGGTTTAAGATGTTGGCTCTCATTGGATCTTGGTCATTTTTCAAAATGACCTAAAAGGTCATTTACCTAAAATCAACAAAATGTTAACATCATTTCACGTAATTATTGGACGTAAAAATAACATTGTTCTTAGATGCTGATGACCTGAATCTAACCTAATATTAACGTCTTATGATATCGTGTGTCTGCTGGGATAGTGAATATAAAATTCTGCACTTCCCTTCATCTTAATTTTGTTGCAATGTCTTCTAGGAGCAACTGCTGCACTCAAGACTGCATTCGATGCATCTACGAGATCAAGAACACTTTTGGGTTTCTCAACATCATTGGGAATCAGCAACATTACGAATCAGCAACAAAATTGTAGTGGCCTGTCTAATTATTGTTGTTGCATTAGATCCAACTTTTAAGTTTAAAACATTTTATTTCCAGGTTGCTCCACCCACTCTGTGTGTGCAAGGATTGACACGACACCAATCTCCTTTACGGCTGATTCGATGGTAACCAGAGGATGTGGTTACAAACACTTAAAACACTTAAAACAGTGAACCACAGGATGACAATAAAAAAAACACAGGATGACACTGAAAGGATGCAATATGTGATGGATTGAGATGTAATTTTTCACCAAACAGACCCCTGGGCAGACCCCTGCCCCAAAGAACAGCATGGCTATAAAGATTGACGATTGGCTATTTTGACCGTAAGGTGGGACTTCCTTCACTGTGGCAGCCATACTGAGTGTTACTCTTTACCCCATTCAAGGTAATGCAAGTGATCTGTCTTTGTATATCTATAGTCTCTGTGTAAGTTCTAATCTAGCATCAGAATTGGCAAGAAGGGGGATTTGAGTGATTCTGAATGCGGCATGATGTGAAGTTTATTTGTAAACTAATTTCGAGAGGATCACATGCTTTTTGATTGCTTGCAGCCGGCCCTGCATTATTCAATTTATGATTCATCAATCAGACGATTCCTAAGCCACTATAAATACCCTAAGTTCCATATAACAGCCATCTTCGTTTTGAAGAATCCCCCGTTCCACCCCTGCTCCTAGTTTCCTAGTTTCCTACTCCTTCTCATTTCCAAGTGGTTAGCACTGTTGCCTCACTGCAAGAACGTCACTGGTTCTAGTCCTTACCAAGCCAGCCGATGTTTCAGTGCAGAGTTTACACGTTCTCCCCGTGCTCACGTGGGTTTCCCCTGGATTCCCCGGTTTCCTACCACCATTAAAAACATGCAATCCAAATCGGCACCATAGACATGCTCCTAGTAAGTAGTTATCTCTTAAGAGCATTCACTATCTGTTCATTAGCTACTACAGCAGGGGAGTTTTCGCAAACTTGTTTGAAGAACCAAATTAACCAGCGATCAGTTATCAAGATGAAAAGATCCAGGATCTGAAAAATCATCTTAGGTTATTTAAGCGAGGTACAGAGAATAGACCCCTGGACTAGAACATTAACATTAACCACAACACTAAAGCACGAGGTGCATGTAAACATGAACCACGTGCTAAACGCCACAGCAAAACTTAAGACACAAGCATACGATAAATGAAAACACTTACTGTGCACTCACACAATCCTACAATCATGTTCCAATCCCAGTGCCAACGGAAACCGAAACCAACTAGATAGAGACACTAAGCTTAGAACAACATGCTTCAGACAAAACAACACACACCAGGACGAGAGCATCCCGAGCATGTAAGGACCTTGCTCACCTGCATCAAGTGGGAGCATGCGCGGACCTCTCACACCTGCACCAAGTGGGAGCATGCACGGCCCGAGTGTGGCCAAGACGGCAATCATGCAAAGACAAAGGCAGACAAGAAATTTGAGTGTTTGACCCTAGGAAGCCAAGCACAACATACTAGACAAAACAGGACTAGTGGGTGGACTCTGCCACCAAACAAGAATTTACAAGATCGAAATGGCGAAACTCTGACAACAATTCATAGCAGTTTACCAAAATTGGGCAGTTGACTGGTTTCACCAAAACATTGACTGGTCTGATGAATCTCGATTTTTGCTTCAACATTTAGACAGTAGAGCCAGAATTTGGTATGAACAGCATAAAAACATCGATCCATCCTGCTTTGTATGTGTCTGTTGGTAGTGTAATGGTGTTGGTTTTTTTTTCTTGGTACCTTTTGAGCTCTTAGTACCAAAGTACACTCTTAAAAATAAAGGTATGAGAGCTGTCACTGGGGTGGAATTTTAAAGGGTACACATTTTTCCCTAAAGGGTCCATTTTGATACCTCAAATGTACAAATTAGTACCTGAACGTACAAAAGAGTACCACCTCAAATTTTTAAGTAGCAATATGGACCCTTTTTAATAGGTACCACCACAGTGACAATTCTTGTACCTGTCTCACTGAGAGTGTACCTGTTATGAAGTGGGACTCTAATAAAAGACTTGCGGACCCAAATGCAGATTATTTAAGGCAAGGTCAAGAATGGGAACAAAATATCATAAGGGTAGTTCAATAATTGTGGTCAAAAAACAGGTTAGAACTCAGACTAGGCGGCAATGAATTAAAACGAGGAACAAGGCAAGAATAAAAAAACAAAGGAAAATCAAACAAGCAAACCTCTTTGTAAAGTTCATAAAGAAACAAGACTCAGCAATTTGTGAATGAAAGTGAGGTGTACTTATAGTCCTTGTAGATAGTGTAAATGAGCACCAGCCGTGTCTGTGTGTGAATGTCCAGATTATTTTCAGATGTTGCAGGAATTGATAAGTGCAAAGAGTTCTGGGGGATGTAGTTCATTAGAAAGTAGTCTCTAACAGAGAACACACCGCTGGCGATTACAACAGACCAAAGGAAGTAATCACCAGCGGAGACAACAACACTGGCAATCACAACAGTACCAACACAGGCTGCGTGAGTATTATTATAAAAATGACCACAATGTGCCCATCTTGTAAAGCCTACTTCTAGCAGGATAACACACCATGGCTCAAAGCTCAGATCATCTCACACTTTTTTATTAAACATTACAGTGATTTTACCAAGCTCAAATGGCACAGTCACCGTTCTTCGTTCCTCGGTTAAATTATTTAAAATAATTTGGCAGATCATGGATCTTTTTAAACTTAATAACTGATCTCTGGCTAATTTGGTTCTTCAAACAAGTTCACAAATCAGATTAAAATGTCTAGATGAACTGATCTGAGATCAGTGTGGGTTGTGAACAGGCCCAGATTGGCTAATCGGGAGAACCGGGAGAATTCACAATAGGCCGGTCCATTTTTTGGCCACGAGGGCCGTTGTCCCTAGCTGCTTGCACTCTAAGCAGTTGCACTTTTTTAATTAATTTATTTATTTATTTGACCATAGGCACACTATTTTTATTCATTATTTTGCCACAGCCCCGCTCTTTTTATTTATTTTCTCGCAGCCCCGTGAGCAAAATGCAGCCCGCAGGTTAATGATGATGTAATCATTATCATGATCATTCCACCCCAAACAGTGGCACCTTAGTGAAAATTAATAATATTAATGAATATTACACCTGCTCAATGAAAATCAGATGATTCCCTACATTAATAAATCTGACATAACTTGATCAGAAATCTAAAAAGGAGAGAGAGTAGACATCAATAGCAGCAGATAACTTATTCTTTATCCTGAACACATCACCCTAACAGTGCCATCTTGGTCTAGTGGTTAGCACATTGCATTATGATGCCGCCAATCTGAGTTCAAACCTCCCTAGAGTAAAATAATTTATTTATTTATTTATTTTTCATTTTTAGTGTTAAGACATTACTGTTTCGGTTACTTATGTAGGGGTACATATTTATTTTGTGTGTGTGTGTGTGTGTGTGTGTGTGTGTGTGTGTGTGTGTGATGACCATTACAAAGGACTGAATATCTATAAAGAATTAATGTTCTCATATTTATGAAAAACATTTAAAGTTCTAAAGCAGCTGTGTCCTTGAAAAAGACGTGTTAGTGTCATTAGAAACTGAATTGGAAATAACGTTATTGTAATATAGTCAGTCGTGAACTGAGGTGGACCGGTCTAAGGCTTGAAACTCCAGAGCTCAAATGGAGTCCCACTCTGGCCCTGGTTGTGAAGGACAGCAATGCAACGATTGGCTTACAGCACAGCAGCGTAATGATCTGATTAATATTCAATTATCCATGTGAGCAAAATTACATAAAATTCTTAGTAAATGATATGTTAAATATGACGCAACAATTTCCTCAATTTGTTTTGAGCTGCAGGCTTTACACTTTCATGTGTCAAGAGAATTTAGCATTTGTATAGTTTCACATTTAGAGCGGATTTTCTTTATTATAGGAATCTAGGTCTATTCAAGTTTCTTACTCAGCGTAAGGAATTTAAATACATTTTACATCAAAAAAGCATTTTGAAATAGGTTAAGGAATCTGCAACTTTTCCTAAGCATTAGATCACTGACATATCACCGGTCATTCCTTGTTATTCCTTTACAAACAAACACAACACAGTTGAATATTGTGCATGTCTATAAACTTTCAGAAATTGTACTAAAGCTGGTACCTTTAAATAGCAAGCATTTGAATCTAAAAAATCCATATTAATAAATGTCCTCTTTAATCCCCTTGGACAGAACCACCTCATTTTAGAACTTTTATTTACTAAGTTTTATTTATATATTTTTTAAATGTGTATGTATATGAATGTAAATATTATTATTTATTTAATATTTTAATTTCATTAATTATTATTGTAAACAGGGGAGTGACACTGACAACAGAGTTTGGATCCAAATGTAGATTTAATAAGGAAGTCAGGCAAGCAATGGTCAACATGGGTGCAAACCGATGTATGCAGGTTATCCAGAAACGTAGTCAAAATAACAGGCGAGAGGTCGAAACGCAGGCAGCAGACAGGGACAAAAAGACAAACAAGGCGAGGGTCAAAACACGGTAAAACAAGACATGGAAACCGCGTTGTAATGTCACAGTAAACAAGACTCGATGACTGGAGTGAGTGTGTGTGCACTCCTTAAGTAGTGTGTGTAATCAGTCCTTGACAATCCTCCTGTGGTATCTGTGCAATCAGTCAGGATGAAGAACATGTGTGTGTGAGCGGAGTGCATGTATGGAGATGTAGTGCATAAAATGGCGGATTTGTAGTCCATAAGCTATTGTGTGTGAATTCCGGCGATCTATAGAGTTACGATCGCTGGTAATCATGACAATTATAAATTATAAATGTGTATATAAACTATTATATAACTGTTTTTAACTATTTACTTTTTTCCCCAAGTGTATATAACCTATAGGTTACTACTGTAAGAAAATATTCACATTCAGAACATACTTTCAGTTTTACCTTTGCTTGAAATGAGCTGATCTAATCCTGTTTACATGAAATGAGCCTGCTCCTGAGCAAGTTGGAGCTCCCAGAACTGTTGCTATGACAACAGCTCTCAGATTACTTTTAAAGAACAAAACAATCCTAGATTGTAATGTAATGTAATGTAATGTGTATTTTATATAGCAGATTTATTGTGTATGGCCATACACCCTAAGCGCTTTACAATCAATGGGGGGGGAGGGGGGGAGGGGGGGGGGCATCCACTTGGATAATGTGACCACAGAAACCATTAAAATGAAGAAAATCGAAACAAACAAATAGTGCGTTACTGTACAGCAGTACATTATGTGTCTATACGCACGTGCCTATGTATTTTCATTTATTATATTTGTTTACTCACCAACCAACTGTTGGCACCGTGCATCGAGTGGTCTCGCCACTAACGGACGGACCCAGCACAGTGAGCGCACTCATCCATAATATAAAACCACAGAAATTCACTGATAATAACTGCAGGTGAAATGTATTTTATAACATCCTTGTTTTGATAGATGTCGTCAAACATTCAGCCCAAATGCTCCGGAGAAACCTAAAACATATTAATATTTCCCTAGGCTATATGACACTTAATAAGTAATTCCCCTTTATTTAAGGGTTTTGCATATTATTCTGTGAATTACACGTCATTTGTAATTTCAAGTCTTTCTGTTGAAGTCTTAGTTTGTAGAATTCCCAAAATAAAAAAAGAAAGAAGCTGCTCGCAGCATTAACAGAGCTGTCAAGCGAGCGCTCTTTTGCCCGATGTCACACTCACACAGGCATCTAAACGCGTATGTATCATGCACAAACACACTTGACAAGCTTTACTGGCTGCTGTGTCTTTAATATGGTGTAAAGATTATTATGCGTAATTGAAACATCAAGGAGAACGCAGAGAAAAAAATCACTTATAAATTAAAACGTTATAATTTTATGCAACAGCCTTATATTTAAAAGAGAAACGTAAGAGCCCTAACATATAAGGTGTTTTATAAAATAGTCTATCTTAAACTGACCAGTTATATGTTTTCTTTCCCTTATTTATTTATTTGTTTGGCGCATGTACTCATGTGCGATCTGAAAACTAGTGTAATGATGGCATGCCATCTTTACTAGACTCGGGAAAAGTACGCCTCTCCATTCACTGCGCCCCGAAACCCCAGCTGGCCCTCTTTGGCCCAAGCTATTCGGCGGGCCAAAAAAGACCAGCCGCTGGCTGATTAGGCCCCGGAAGTGACAGTGGAAATGCGACTGGCCGTGTCACGCCCTGGCTCGCTTGCTTTAGGCCCGATAGTGGAAACGAGGCTAGTGATAGAGCCAATTCGATGACACAGAGAGTCAAGACCTCGGATTTTACATCTCATCCGAAAGACCACTGACAGTATAGTGTCCGCTTCACTTTTACTGGGGCATTAGAACGCCCCCTGCTGGCCCCTCTAACACCACTTCCAACAGCAACCTAGTTTTCCCATGTCGTCTCCCATCCAGGTACTGACCAGGCTGAGCCCTGTTTAGCCAGTCTTGGGCTGCAGGGTTATATGGCTGTGGCAAATCATCAATAACCAAATCCAGCTAATTGAGTATTCCACATACGAAGAACAGACCCCTGATATCAAATCAATGGAGCACATATGGGATGTGCTGGAAGGAGAGATTCACATCATTGATGCGTGACACTGTCATGTCAAAGTAGACCAATGACCAGTGTTTCTAGGATTTTGTTGAATTTACACCACAATAGAATTAAAGCAGTTCTCAAGTCAACCAACTACCAAGGTACACTGATCAGTGAGTGTATAAATATACTAAAATTCTACTTCTTTCACATCTTACAACACACACACATCTAAAGATGCATCGCAAGGACGGCACAGTGGCTCAGTGGTTAGGACTGTTGCCTCACAGCAAGAAGGTCACTGGTTCAAGCCCCGACTGGGCCAGTTGGCATTTCTATGTGTAGTTTACATGTTCTCCCCATGTTCGCGTTGGTTTCCTCAGGGTGCTCCGGTTTCCCCCACAGTCCAAAGACATGCACTATAGGTGAATTGGGTAAACAAAATTGGCCTTAGTGTATGAGTGTGTGTGTATGAATTTGAGAGTGTATGTGTGTTTCCCAGTAATGGGTTGCAGCTGGAAGGGCATCCGCTGCGTAAAACATATGCTGGAATAGTTGGCAGTGGTGACCCCTCATATATAAGAGACTAAGTCGAAGGAAAATAAATGAATGAATATGCATCACAGCTTCTGCCTCCAAAACTGACAGGTTCTGTTCTACTTTCGTCTGTAGCTCAGTCCGTTTCCGACCAGACTGTCTGATCCCTGATGTGTCAGTCTCCATTACCCGTCTGCTTAAATCCTTTTCCACTCCAAGAGCCCCCTACACACACATATGCACCACACACACTCAAACACTATGTGATTTCATACTTAATGGGGACTTCCCCTAGACATAGTGATTTTTATACTGTACAGACGGTGTATTCTGTCCTCTTCCCTAAACTCAACCCTCAGAAACATCTGCAGGTTTACATTTGACAAATACTTCATTCTGTGAGATTTAACACACACAAACACACACACACACACACACACACACACACGCACACACACACACACACACACATGCACAGACAGACACACACTGATTCATACAGACTTGCAGATAGACAAATACACAAACTCACACAAAAAAACACGCACACACTCACATAAAAACAATCTTTCTCACACACATATCACACACACTCTCACACACGTTTACTCTTGACACACAATCTAACTTGCACACATACAAACACAGACACACTCTCATTTTGTCTCACACACTCTCTCTTACTCTGTATCACTCACACTCAGACACACACATATAGAGAGATAGACAGACACACATTATACATTCAAACACAGACAAACAGACACACACACACATCTTACACTCAAACACACACATATACACAGACGCATCTTACACTCAAGCACACACACACAGACACACACGCATCTTACACTTAAGCACACACACACACACAGACACACACGCATCTTACACTCAAAGACACACCCACATCCCTCACACACGTGCACACACACACGCACAAACATGCACAGGTACATCTTTACACTCAAACACAGACAGACAGATACACATACTTTTACAAACACTCACATAGACACAGACACACATATACACACACACACAGACACACATTTTTTACTCAAACACACAGACACTTTCACACTTATGCACACATCTACATCTCAGACACACACACACACACATCTTACACTCAATCACACACAAACACTCTTTCATGCTCTCACAAGCGTACTCACAGAAACACAAATCTCACACTCACACACACTCACTCTCTCTCATACACACACACGCGCGCGCTCACACACACACACACACACATGGGTCAGCTGCAGTAGCATCGCTGGAGGCTTGTAAGCACACAGGATCATGGGATTGTTAGGGGGGTTCAGACTGAACACACGTCTGTGTGGGCAAGCAGGTTTGGCAAGCGAACACACGTGGGTGGTTTTGTGCGAGACAGAAAGAGGAGAAGAAAGGAGAGAGACCGGAATAATGCGAGCCATTGAGATATTTTGCACCAGTGAACAGCGAATACAGGAACTGGTGATGATGGTGACGATGATGATGATGATGTACATCAGTCAGTGTGCGGTGATGTCATAGCATTTGGCCTTGAGTCAATAACATGTGGTTGAGGTTTCATTCACTTCAGTGGCACTGTGTCCAACGCTTCAATGAATCACACACACACAGAACACAGCCTGCTCATGCCTTTTATTTTGGTATTTAGATTTTAATTGAACGTTCTGCTTGAAATCAATTAATCAATCAATCAATCAATCAAACAACCAATCCATTAATTCATTAATTCATTCAACCAACCAATCAACCAGCAACTCATTCATTCATTCAACCAGCCAACTAACCTTCATTCATTCATTCATTCATTCATTCATTCATTCAATCAACCAACCATTCATTAATTTATTCATTTATTCAATCAACCAATCATTCAATCAACCCTTCATTTGTTCTTTCATTAACTCACTCATTTATTCAATCAACCAATCATTCAACAAACACGTCATTTATTAATTAATTAATTAAATCAATCAATCAATTGATCAACCATTCATTCATTCATTCATTCATTCAACCAACTATTCATTCAACCAACCAAGCAACCAACCAATAAACTAACCAACCAGCCAACCAACCAATCAATCAATCAATCAATCAATCAATTGTTTGTTGGTTCAATCAACCAACCAGTCAACCAACCATTCATCCCTTCATTGATTCAACCAACATTCATTCATTCATTCATATAATCAATCAATCAGTCAATCAATCAATCAACTTCTCGTTCGTTCATTCATTCATTCATTCATTCATTCAACCATTCATTAATTTATTTTAATTTATTTACCCAATCAATTAACCACTCATTCAACCAACCAACCAATATTCATTCATTCATTAATTCATTAAACCAACCAACAATTAATTAATTAATTCAATCAATCAATCAACCAATCATTCAACCATCCAGCCAACCAATCAACGAACCATTAATTAATTATTAATTAATGATTGATCATTCATTCATTCATTCATTCATTCATCCATTCATCCATTCATTCATTCATGCAATAAATCAGCTATCCAATTAATCAACCAACCAACCAACCATTCATTCCTTTATTAAACCAACTAACCAGCCAACATTCATTTATTTTTTCATTCATTCATTCATTCATCATTCATTCATTCATTCATTCATTCAATCAACCGTTCATTCATTAATTCAACCAACCATTCATTAATTCATTCGATTGATTATTCATTATCCAATTTTTATACAATTTAATCTGCTAATTTAGCTTGATTAATTATTCATTCATTTATTCATTCATTCATTTTCTTGTTGGCTTAGTCCCTTTATTATTCCGGGGTCGCCACAGCTGAATGAACCGATTACTTATCCAGCAAGTTTTTACACAGCAGATACCCTTTTAGCTGCAACCCATCTCTGGGAAAACCCATCTCTGAAAAATGTATTAATAATTTTTTAAGATTTTGATGTTAATGTGTAATATAATGTTGACTAATCTGCATAATGTACCCTTAATCTCATTATTGTAAGAATTTAATGTAAAATTTAAAATATGTCCTTCTTATTACTGTAGTGCAATTAAAATGTCAAAAAAGGATTATACCATTACAAAATATAAACAAAAATCTGAACAAATAAGGATCAAATAGCATTTTTAATCAGCATTTTCTTGGCTTTTCCCACTTAATTAATCTAATTACTGTAATACAGTAATTAAAAAAATATGTAATTGTTATTACTGTAAATAAATAAAGCCTGTCTGATTAAAATGGTAATTTAATGTGATTAATTATTCACATCTTTATTTATATCTTTATTGTCTTTCCAGATCAAATATTATTTGCACTAATCATACGAATTAGTCTGCATACATTGCAATTCCTCGTATTCATATTTTACATTTTCAAGTTTAATTTATTACTGTACTGTAAATAAATAAATAAATTCTATGTAAATTAATAGTCATTTCTTGTACTGTAAGAAATCTGTTTATTGTATTACATTTTCTTGAATGGCTTTTCTTGGGTAATATTATAAATAATTCCTTTTTTGTTCATATTTCATATCTAATTAATTTCGTTAACATTTCCTTCTCATTAATTGTAATTACAGTGTAGTAACGTAAAAATGTGCATTTCTCATTAGTGTCATAAAAATAAACAAGCAACAAAAAAACTAACAAACAGAAAAATCTAACAAAACAAAACTAGGATAATTTATGATTATTAAAAATTTTTCAATGACTTTTATTAGGTTTTCTCAGCAAATATATAAGTTGGCGGTTCATTTCACTGTGGCGTCCCCATATTAATAAAGGGATTAAGCCGAAAATAAAATGTATATATATAAAACCAATTATAATTATAATATATATAACAAATTTATTCATCTGCTCATCTGTCTATTGCCCAAAATTGTCATTATTTTATACAGTATGGGGGAAAGAGCCACTTTAGCATGATTAATTATGCGAAAAATTATGAATTTACTTTTATTCTATTTTATATCTATAATATATATATTCCTTATGATGCAAAGAAAGCTCATAATGGTTTCATTATGTTAATGGAAAAATTATATTTTAAAATATATGAGAATCTAATAAGAAAAAAGAAAGCACAAAAAAGAAAAGGAAACATGGTCATGATGAATTATATTTGGAAATTTGCTTTATTTGCTTTATCCTTATGTGAATTATTGCTTTGCAGAGCAAAATATGAGGATATTTTTCCATAAGACTATATTATCCATAAGACACTGCCGCACTAAATAATTTTTAAACATTTAACTTTTTACACACATAAATTGTAATTTTTTTACTGTATTTTTACTGTTTGTAGTATTCTGTGAATTATGAAGTGATAAAAGAAGATTACCAAATAAGAAAAGAACATTGACTCTAATATGTCAAAAAAATAAATCAAGAATTTTGAACCTGACTTCATCCAAACTTCAGATGTTTGTGCTAGAAATATATGCAAATTAGTGCATATTTAATATAATACGGCCTCATTTGCATATTTAAAAATAGCTTTTTTGAAAAAAAAAATTTCAATTCCTAATATATCCAATCTACTTAGTATCATGGTGATAAACATTATTTATTTTATATTTTTTTATTTACCTGTTCACCTGCAGTGTCTTGTCTTTTTTGTCTTTTGTCATTTTTTCTTCTTCAGTGTTCACCCACTCATGCAGTGTTTCTGTGACGGGACACACACATCAGCCCACAGAGACACACAGACCTCCAGCTCTTAAAGAGACAGAAACATCAAGATTGAGGTTCCTGTGCTGAATCTGACAGAGGTAAACAACTATCCTGCACTCCAACATCCTTCACGATATTCAAGATTACGAGGACAAGAATATTACGAATATATTATTCATTTATTCATTTTCATTTTGGCTCAGTCCCTTTATTAATCGGGGGTCGCCTCAGCGGAATGAACTGCCAACTTATCCAGCATATATTTTACACAGCGGATGCCCTTCCAGCTGCAACTCATTACTGGGAAACATCCATACACACTCGTTTACGCACATACACTATACGGCCAATTAGGCTTACCCAATTCACTTATACCAATGTTTTTAGACTTGTGGGGGAAACCGGAGCACCCGGAGGAACCCCACGCGAACACGGAGAGAACATGCAAAATCCACACAGGAATGCCAACTGGCCCAGGCGAGGCTCGAACCAGCTTCTTTCTGTGAGGCGATTGTGCTACCCACTGCGCCACCGTGACGTCACAAATATATTAGAACATTCATGATTATTTTGTCTTTGTGATCATAAATATACATAAACATACAATAAAACTCTTTCTAGAAACATACTAATGTGTTTATTTGGACACAAATAATGCTAAAAGCCACTTAATTTAACTAATGCATTAGGTGGAGTCTACATGTTCTTCCTGTGTTCACGTGGGTTTCCTACAGGTGCAGGTTTCGCCCACAGTCCAAAGACATGCGGTACAGGTGAATTGGGTAAGCTAAATTGGCCATAGTGTATGAGTGTGAGAGAGTATGGGTGTTTTCCAGTACTGGGTTGTGGCTGGAAGGGCATCCGCTGCGTAAAACATATGCTGGAATACTTGGTGGTTCATTCCGCTGTAGCAACCACTGATAAATAAAGAACTAACCTGAAGAAAAATTATTAGGTAAGGCATAAAGCACAACCAGTCAGTTGGTATCATAGAATAAAACCTAATAGACTTATCAGCAGTTTGCTGTATAAGACTGAAGTGCTTTTTTTTATGCCTTTATTACAGGACTACTTGCCTCAAAACATAAAAAATTGAACACAAAACATTGTTCTGAGCCATACTAGTTTTATTATTGAAAATGTACAAAATGAAAACAGCTGAATGGAGCATACACTAACCTACATATTAATTAATAATAAGATGGCGTCAAATAACAGTGGTGTGACAGACATACATTCACTTGGATGTGAACATATTCTCTGAATATATATATTTTATTTATATGTGGCTGGGATGAGAATCAGCACTGGAAAAAGGTAGTTTGCCATCTCTAGGTTAGAGGAAAGTTCTTAACCCATGTCAAGGAGTTTAAGTATTTTGGGGTTTTGTTCTTGAATGAGAGAAGGATGGAGCGTGAGATTGACAGAATATCTTCTAGATATTCATAGAAGAATTAAATGCAAAACCTTTTTTTTATTTCATTTTTATCTTTATCTATTTATTCCAAAAATATTTATTTCCAATTAAAGTAAAAAAAAAAAATATATATATATATATATATATATATATATATGTGTGTGTGTGTGTGTGTGTGTGTGTGTGTGTGTGTGTGTGTGTGTGTGTGTGTGTAAAACACAAAGCATGGTTTTCCCTGTCTTGCCACAGTAACAAATAGCAGCAGCACTGTAACCAAGCCATTGACTGAATCTCTGCATTTAGTCGCACGGTCTCTCTTAAAGATCCCTTCTTAAGCGTCTTATTCCACAGCAATAAATAATGTCTGCTGGACTTCAGAGTGTGAAAGATCAGAGGCTGCGTGAGTCAGCCTTGAGTCACACGAACGGTCATTTCTGTGCCTGATTCCGGTTGTTTCCTCTCTCTGTTACATGCTCAATCCACTGGTCTGGCTGAGCATATCGTCTGAATTTCACATTTAGAATTATTAGATTTGTCTGATTATTATGATTTTCACAGCTTGATTTTTTTAGTTAATGAAGGTACTTAGTTCTGTTATACATGGGAGACGAAAAAACTTCAATATGATTATAGTGAAGTTCATTCTTGTTCATTTAGGTGTAAAAAGAAGTTTGAAATACTTTTTTAGTGGTTCTGATGACAATCTTTCTGATGTCATACTAATTGTTTTATCACACTGATTTGTTTGAAATTACTGATAGATGTTTCGAAACACTTATTTAAAAAAAATATGCAAATCATTTGTCTTAAACTGGCTATTTGAAGCACATAAACTTAATAAAAATTTTAAATATAACATTTATCAGCTCAATAAAGCATTTAATCAGCGACAGATTTGTTTAAAGCTAGCTATTGATGGTTTCGAAACACTTATTTTCAAAAACTATGCAAATCAGTCGACTTAAATGGGTTATTTAAAGCACACATGCTAATTACATTTAGTATTTAATGTTAGTGAATTGTCCGTAGTGTATAAGTGTGAATAACTGTGTATGGATGTTTCCCAAAGATGGGTTGCAGCTGGAAGGGCATCCGCCGCATAAAAAACAAAATGCTAGATAAGTTGGCGGTTCATTCTGCTGTTGTGACCCCAGATAAATAAAGGAACTAAGCCGAAATGAAAATGAATGACTGAATTTTAGCGACTTTTCCAATGTGGTCAATGAAACATTTAATAAGCGAGGTGGATTTGTTTGATACTACCGAGTACCGATGGATAGTTTTGAAACAAACATTTATTTTCAAACATTTTTCAAATAATTTGTCTCAAACTGGCTATTTAAAGCACATCAACTTAATCGAAATTTAATATTTAACATTTATTGTTAGCGACTTTTCCGATGCGGTCAATGAAGCATTAAATCAGTGGTGTGGATTTGTTTGACACTAGCGATGGATTGTTTCAAATACTTATATTCAAAAACTTTGCTAATCATTTGACTTAAATGGGTTATTTGAAGAGCATCAACTTAATCAAAATTCTAAATCAGCATTTATTTTTAGCGACTTTTCCGATGTCATCCATGATGCGTTAAATAAGTGACATGGATTTGTTTGAAACTAGAATGGTTTCAAAAACTTTTCGAATCATTTGTCTTAACCAGGTTATTTAAAGCAGGTTAACTTTTTTTATTTTTACTTTTTGTCTACTGTTAATAACTTTTCTTATGTCGTTCATGATTTTTTTTTTATCATAGTTATGTGGATTTGTTTGAAACTAGCAATGAATGATTTCCAAACACTTTTTTTTTTTTTAAAGAGTCTTAAAGATTCAGGTCAATAAAGCGTTTAATCAGTGACATAGATTGGTTTGAAACTAGAAATGGATGGTTTCGAAAAAATTATTTTCAAAACTTTGTGAATCATTTAACCTAAATGGGTTATTTGAAGCACATAAACTTAATCGGAATTGTAAATTTAGCGCTTATTGTTAGCAACTTTTCCGATGTGGTCTGTGAAGCATTTAATCAGTGATGTGGATTTATTTGAACCTAGCGATGGATTCTTATTTTCAAAAACATTGCGAATCATTTGTCTTAAATAGGTTATTTTAAGAACATTAACTTTTTCATCATTTTACATTTAGAATCTATTGTTAGCGACTTTTACAATGTAAGGCAAGGCAAGTTTATTTATATAGCACATTTCATACACAGTGGCAATTTAAAGTGCTTTACATAAATAAGAATAAAAAAGACAAGTATGAGAAAAAAAACAATAGAAATGATTAAAAACAGATTAAAAGGTGTTAAAACAGGTTATAAAAGATTCAAAAAGAGAAGGCCAGTGAGGAGGCCGTTACAGTAATCCACCCTGCTGCTGATGAAAGCATGAACAACTTTCTCTAAGTCCTCACTGGAAACAAAGGATCTAATTCTTGCAATGCTTTAGTATGCTGATTTACTGACTTCTTTGACTTGACTATTGAAACTTAGATCTGACTCTAGAGTCACACCAAGATTCTTGGCCTTATGTAGCCAATGTAGTCCATGAATTGTTTTATCGTAGTGATGTGGATTTGTTTGAAGCTATCGATGGATGGTTTCAAAACACTTATTTTCAAAAGCTTTGCAAATAATTCGACTTACAAAAGTTATTTGAAGCATATAAACTTAATCATAATTTTAAATGTAATGTCGTCAGCGAATTTTCCAATGTCGTCTATGAATTGTTTTATTATAGGGATGTGAATTGTTTAATACTAGGTTTGGATGATTTCGAAACAATTATTTCAACTTCAAAAGCTTTGAGAATCATTAGTCTTAAACCATTTCAGTTTAACAGCCATCCAAATGCCACCATCACGATTGTTTTGCAGAGTTTACCTCAAAATAAGTAAATATGTTCTGTGCTCGCAAACACAAAATCTGATCTGTGCACAATTAGATCTAGTGAATCAATTTATTTGAAAGTAGATAAGGATCATTTCTAAACAACTAATCACTGAAAACATTTCTAATAATTTGTTTGATTAATATCGAATGACCAAAGTCACGTGTTTTCAGTTAATGAGTTGCAAAATTTCAACATTAGAAAATTTATTCTATCCCAATGCCAGAAAACAGTGGTTAAGAAAGCATCTTATAGTGATGAGGATTTGGAGACTTTCGAAAGTGATGTCATCAAAATCATTGATTCATAATGACAGAAGTAAAAGATTTTTAAATGAATATGTTTTAATCTATAAATAACCTCACTGTTTTGGAGCACACTAGCTTATATATTAAACTTTAGTTAGCCTATCCATACTAAAACCCCAAAATTTTTCATTATGATTGAATTGGGAAATCTCTGGGGAATCATCAAATCACTGAATGACTTGAATGCCTAAAGCAGACTTTGTCGTGAGATAATCGGTCTAATGGAAATCAAGCCTTTAGATGCATCGATTCTAATTCAGTGTCACAATTTAAATGCTTATATTTCAGAATGCTGAAACATCATGCACACCAAACGCTGGTAACTAAAGAAGCATAAAACAATGCTTTATGCCTTGGTTCAGCCTCTGATGTCATTACCTCAATTATGCTCCTTCAGCAAATGAGACTTTATAAAGATGATAAAACAGAGAGGCATAACTTTCAGATGATGCATTTCACTCTGATTTGCTTATTGGCATTTTATTGAAAATGATTCACCGGCTTTGTTGGCCACAAAATCCTATGTATGCTCTTAAAATGTACAATATGCAGGAGGTACTAGCATGCAAACAGACTCTCTTTTTGACTCTTTCCATATGTCTATAACCATAAAGCTTTATTATGAGTCCCAGAGCTTATTTCTTAGACCATACATAGTCTTTTCTCTTTAGTTCCTAATATTTTACCCACTGAGTGCAAAGTATAACTTTACTTTTTCCTGTATACTCTGTGTAACACAGGTTCATTGCAAAAATGTGCTTGGGGCTGCGTCTGGATGAATTTTGTGAGTTAAACTAACAAAAAGGGGAGGTGGGATGGCAGCAACAACTTCTGTTCCTTAGTGCGCCAATGCTGATCGCTTAACTCCATATGATGGGCTTTTCCAACATTACCAGTTTGCTTGGTTGCTCACCTCATACAGTGGTAAACTTCAGACATAGAGTGGACCAGGATTCGAGTCCGGTGAAGGATGGTTCCTAAAACCAGGTAAAATAAATGGATTTTTGATTTCTAGTTTGATTT
This sequence comes from Danio rerio, assembly GCF_052040795.2. Taxonomy (NCBI): domain Eukaryota; kingdom Metazoa; phylum Chordata; class Actinopteri; order Cypriniformes; family Danionidae; genus Danio; species Danio rerio. The sequence continues at coordinate 21,629,036 of NC_141042.1, read as the reverse complement.
TGAAAACACTATTGGTTGGGTTTAGAAAAGAAAGTGGGTGGATCAGCCGTCAGCAAGCTGATAAATACATAACAAACCAACAGTAAAACACTGAGATTTGCAGAAATGTGCAGAGTAGCCTCTGGTGGATTTGCAAGAAGGATGTGACACATTTGAGAACGTGGGGCCCAGTAATGCAATTAAGATTGTCAAAAATGTACAGTTGCCTCTAGTGGCTTTGTGAAAGCAAAAACTGGCAATACATTGCGGCAAGATGGACGTGGAGCTGTTGTTTCACTGGTGTCTGAACACAAAGATTGTTACTGTGTAAATGGTTTTAAGAAGTGCGTAAACACGGTTTCTATTCATATTAGTGATGGTTGTTTTCTAAACACACTTCATGAAGCTTTGAAACCTTTACGAATCTTTTGTTTCGAATAAGTTGTTTCAGAGCATTTATCAAATTGGCAACATAACAAGACTTCAGTAACTTTCGCAATGTCATTATTTTTTAAAACAATTTGAAAATGTAGTGATTCTCCACTTGAGGACAATCTGTTTAATACCATAAAATCGACATGAATCACGCAGCTTCATTTAGATCGCATTAATTGGCAGTTATTATCTTGGGATGAAATGCCTTGGAATGTTGCAACTGACCAATCAGTCAATCAATCAATACAAACAATATAAAAACCTTCAAAATCTATAAAGCAATGCATATGCAGACACTTAATATACTAGATGATAAGCTAAGTGCATTTATAGGTTATACTTTCAATTTAAAATTTGCAATATGTAAAAAAAAAAAAAAAGTAAATTATAATGCATGTTTTTCCTGAGTTTTTGTTTCATTTGCACAATTTTGACCACCTGGTAAAGTTGCGCAGGCCACCTTGTGTACCTGGGCATTTCTGTTTTTCATTTAACGCCATCTAATGCCAGGGAGTAATTTTGCACATCCACTGCTCATCGATTGTAAAAATCAAATAAGTTTAAAAATAAAAAACAAATAAAAGTAGCAAAAAAGTGTTTTGAAAAACATTGACAGCAGGTGTGAGTGAAAATTGTCCTGGTGTGGATGAGCCATGAATGTCCCTTAAAAGTCTTTTTCCATATTGGTGGAAGTAAAGATATTTTGAGCTATAACATACTAGCTACATTTCTATCCACCTATTTTTATGCACGTTTTGGATACGTGCATTAAAAAAAAATCGGTTTATGGAAATGCCATCAAAAAACGTATGCGCATAACTGAGTAGGATAAACTTTTTATTTGATAAGAAAAGATGTGCAAATACCACGATGAAAAGACTTTTACCAAACAAATTCCAGTATGCGCATTAAAAAAGGTCATGTGATTTTGTTATAATGTGATGATTAAAATGTGCGTGAATGGACTAACCAGTAGGTTAAGCACACTGTGAAACATCTGAAATGTTGTTTTTGGTCATTCTAAAATGCTGTAACTGTTTCAGTATTAGTGTTATTATATTATTAATTACCTCCAGAACTGTTAAGAGCATCTGTGCTCCACGTCTTATGCCTTCAAACGCCACCAATCGTTCATTGCATGTTGACATTTGTCTTCTGAGGTGCAAGTCATTTATTAAATGAAAAGAAGATTCACGCAGCCTCTCCTACCGCAGCAAATTCCATTTTTACTATTGCTATTTGTAGCCAGATAATCAGGAAGTGATGATTTTGTTCTCTTTGACTTATTTATTTGCGGATCTTTTATGTGATATTTCAGTTTTACGCATAAATTTAATTTACTGCCTTGCTTTAATGACGCGTTTTTGGATGGAAAGCTAGCGATAGCCCAAAAAACATACAATTTTATTACTTCATGTGGACATTAAATGCTAGTAGCTATTTACATCACCTTCAAACACAATCTAGACTCAAACACAAACTGGATATCAGGTTTCAAAGAATGTTACTCCTCTTTAGTTGTTAAAACTGGATTGCATATCTCAAATTGTCCAACAAACATTCAAAATGGCTGCTGGACATACAAATAATGTAACCTCAGAATCAAACCTCTTAAAACACAAGCCTAAATTCTTCCTTTCAAAACCTCAAAGTCACACACGAAGGCCCGAGGCAATGTTAGCGTCTTTTCCATCTCCAGTCCCCGAGCCTAGTAAACACGGGAAAGAGTGCGCGTTCCCCTTTAAGAGGCCCCCACCTCTCCGGGCGCGGCGGGAGGCAGAGCGCATTCCTGGAACAGCGCGAGAGGAGGAAAAAAATCACCAGCGACCTGTTTCAAGTCCCCCCAATAGAAACTGTGCCTGATTTGTGGCCAATGTTGGAGATGTAAAAAAAAAAGGAAAAAAGAAAAAAAAGAGGGAGAGAGAGAGAGGAGGAGGAGGAGGAGGGGGGAGGGAAAACACTAAAGGGGGTAGCTATGGAGATACAACGTTTTCCTGGCTGCTTTCTTTGACAGGTGTTGAGTGGGGTAAAAGTCTTAAAACAGAATCCAGCATGTACGCCAAAGGTAAAGGAGCTGTCGTCCCTTCTGATAGTCAAGCGAGAGAAAAGTAAGTGAATCCGCGCGCGCGCGCTTTAAAGAGTCTCGCTTTGCTTATTGCGGACTCGGAACTTTCTTAAAACTGTGCGTACTATTGTTTGAAGGTGTATTTAGTGTGAACTCGCAATCTGAAGCGATCGTCTCCGGATCTGCTGAACTTTACCAGCACTTTAATAGCTGTTAGCTTTGCGTGCATTTCGATTTTATTTAAGTTTGTGCGCGCACGTGAACTGCCCAATGCATCCGATACGAGGGATGTTGCATGCTCGCATCTCTTGTATTGTGCATCGTATGCATTAACAACACCATATACTGTGCAAATGTTTAGCAGCTATGTTGTCGGAAAGATGTGTGTGTTTAAGTTTTGAGGCTTGGTAGCCGGTCGCTGTTGTATTTAAGGGTATTTACTTTTATCGAGTGTGTTTTTGCACGTTTTGGGTGTTAAAGCCAACTGATATGTTGCTATTTTAGCAGTTCTGCTAATTTTGTTCATTGTTGTTTACAGAGACGCGCGGTTGTCGGTTAACAGCAGTTTTAATAATGTTTTGTGTCTTCAGAACTTGTGCTACTTCAAGTTATGGTGACTTTTCCACACTTCGCTGTGTAATATTTTATGGTAGTACATCACCATGTGATCTTTCCACCGTTGTGTACAATCTGTCGCCATAGAAACAACCTTACAAAACCATAAATGTAATAAAAGTGACCTGTAATATTCATAAATCTGTCATGTGCGGGTCATAGGCTGCTGTGTCAGACTTGGAGACTATAATGGGACTTTAGTGTCAGCTGGTGTGAGGATATAACACATTTGCTGTAAAATAATAGTGAATAGGAGATCAGCATCTTTGTCAAGTTGCTTACAAGATTGTTTTTTATATGGACATTTTGGGTGAATGTGTACTTTGTGAGGGTTTTCTGAGCTGGATGTAGTTGTTTCATCATTCATGTAGTTTATCAGTCATTTTAGTGCTATTTTGGCGTGAGACGCTTCACAGAAGATGAGCATCTTTTTGTCAAGTTGGTTACAAGACTTGCTCAAAACTGATCATCCCTTGTGTATTGTTTATCATTCCATTCTGTATTATATTGTATTTATAGTGTGATTATCTTATGAAGTTGCTTACAAAACCTTCTTTTTAGGTACAGTTTGGTGTGTTTGGTGAGCTTTATGGAAAATTCTTGGAGATATTTGATCATTTAGATGTTGTTGACCACTTTGAAACTACTTGTTTCAGTGTTAAGTTGTAGGTTTTGTATGAAAAGATTCCCAGAAGTTTGGGCAGCGTTGTTTTTCCAGTTATCATCCTGAAATTTCCATTTTGCCTCAAAATAATGAACATAAAGTTCATGTATTTCCATCATTCATGTTGTGTGTGAATGAAGGATGTAGACGTCTCCTCGAGTGTAGGTGCCACGGGCACCGCATTAGCACTGCAGGTTACCGTTTCACGTGTTGTATTTAAACACGAGGTGTTGTGACCACACAGGCTTTGTTTTGTCTGCACCAGTCAAACAAAGGTGCGATTAATCCTCTTAAGAATCTTGATTTGTTGTCAACTCTGGTTTAGGAAGCTCAAATCAAGTTTAGACGTCCAGAATTCACTGTCAAATTTGCTAGAAGAAACCTCAGTAGGCGAGCTCTATGAACCAATAATGTCAAGTTTATTGCAGCATTCTTGATTTTGATTAGTTTTGATTTCCACAACGCAAGTTCTCAGGTTTATAAAATGTGATCCAATTGGGCAAATGGTCTGAAATGCCACAAGAAATTGCGTGTTGTGTTTTTTTTTTTGGAGTGGAAATTAATGGAAGCAGATTGTGATCTGGGTCTCCATCTCCTGTTTTCCCCAACATTTCTTGAGCGCTTCTCTGGGTTCCCTGAGTTTATTGGTGTGTCTAAGAGGCAGCGAGTAGGTCTGAATGCATGGTTTTGATTTCATCCAGATGGTTCAGCCTCCTTCACAGAGGTGTTTTCAGCTACATATAAAGGGAATCAGGCATGCACACAGAAACAGGACGTTGTTCTCATGAAGAGCGTCTGATTTGCTCTGTTTTGGATAAACGTTGCTCTCAGACATGGATGAGAATCAATTAATTTTGCGTCTTGGATAGCTGAATGTATGGCTTTTTAAGTTTACTTTGAAGAGAGATGTTCTCTGTAATTATTTAGGGGCATATTTAATGATCGCTCTCAGTTATAACGCGGAAATGTCTGTTTTGTGCACGCGTGTTTTGAAATCTTTTCTATGAGAGCGCTCGCTCCGCTTTCATCAGAATAATTGAGATGGATTGCCTCATGAAAGTTTATCAACATTTTTTATTTAGCACTATTGCTTTGCTGAATTTTTCTGTCAATCTTTGGTTATTATAAATGAAAGATCAGCCAAGTTGTGGCAAAAAACTACAGGCATGTGGATCCAGGGCAGGCCACACCAACAATATTATGACAGCACTTTTCATGATGTCCGTGGAACGGTCAGGCCACTTGTGGTTTGTTTGCAAATCATTTATTAGCAAAAAGCTCTCACATTTTTATTTTTTATTTTCACAGAATAATTGCTCAAAACTGTAGAAATGCACTCTTATTATAATGGACCCTCACATTTCCAGGTTTCTCAGTAGCAGAAGTTGTCACAGTTGGGTGAACTTAGAGCGCAGTGAATGGGAGAGAACAACAAATATTTTTTTTGCAATCCTGTTTGCTCAAACAACAAAACGAAAAACTCAACCGTAGTGTTATCAAGACTTTCAGAAAAAGGAAAAAAATGTGTAAGACTAATAATGGCCAGAACAATGTCAGATTTACTGTCCTGCCCAGAGATGCCGCATTAGGAATGCTTTGCATGAGCATTTTTTTTTTTGTAATTAAAGATGATATAATGCATACATATAAATGTACAAAATATTAAAAACTTTAAAGGAATTAAGATGCTGATGACAGTCGAATGCATCATAAACAGTTTGTGTAAAGGATCCATTAGAGTCTCATTCATTCATTTCCCTTCGGCTTAGTCCCTTTATTAATCAGGTGTCACCACAGCGGAATGAACTGCCAACTTATCCAGCATATATTTTTTGCAGCGGAATGAACTGCCAACTTATCCAGCATATATTTTTTGCAGCGGATACCCTTCCAATCGCAATCCAGCACTGGGAAACATCCATACACAGTCATTCAAACACATACACTACGGCCAATTTAGCTATTTCAATTCATCTAAAGCTAGGCATGGGCTGGTATAAGATTCTGATGATAACCTTGGATAAAATCACGGTTTTACGGTATTGTGATTACTACTCTTCTTTTTAAATGTTCTTTTTAAATGTTTTTCCACCCATTGAACACTATATATTTTATTTTAAGAAACATTTAAAATATTTTCGACCAGTAGCTTTTGATGTAGAAGTTTATTTTCTGCTGAAGATACTGTTGCCCTAAAGAAACGAAATAAAATAGTTGTGAAAAACATGTAAAAAATCAAACAAACTAGGGCTGCTCGATTTTGGGAAAAATCATAATCACGATTATTTTGGTCATAATTGTAATCACGATTATTCAAAAAGATTATCAGTTGAAGTCAAAATTTTTAGCGCTCCTGAGATTTAAAAAAAAAAAAAAATTCCCAAATGATGTTTAACAGAGCAAGGAATTTTATCAGTATTTCCTATAATATTTTTTCTTCTAGGCTTATTTGTTTTATTTTAGCTAGAATTAAAGCAGGTTTAAATATTTTGAAACCCATTTGAAGGTCAATATTATTAGCCCCCTTAAGCAATATATTTTTTGATTGTCTGCAGAAGAAACTACTTTTATACAATGACTTGCCTAATTACTCTAGTTAAGTTTTTGAATTGCACTTTAATCTGAATGCTTGTATTTTGAAAAATATCTAGTAAAATATTATGTACTGTCATCATAGCAAAGATAAAATAAATCAGTAATTAGAAATGAGATATCAAAACTATTATATTCAGAAAAAAAACCTTCTTTCCATTAAACAGAAATTGGGCATGAAAAGGTTTGCTAATATTCAGGAGGGCTAATAATTCTGACGTCAACTGTATACATACAGTTATTTTCCACCCTACAAAGGAAAGAAAAGTAAATACAATAGAATAAAAATATGAAAAAAACTGTGCTTTAAGCATCTTCACCCTAAGAAAAACACTTTAGCTACAAAAATTCTTCAGTCAAGAGCAGTGAGGGATTTTCTTGTTTTGTTTGATTAATGATAAAAACAGGCGGCAGCGATTTCGCGTGGTCACTTTAATGGTTTCTCTTTCAGGTGTCTTTTGATTCTCAACTCGTTTGTTAATTACACAAATGAGGGTTACTATGAATAATCACTAAACACCGCATTTTGACACCTATTTGACCATTAAAGCGCTCACGTTAAGATGACTTTAGATGTCTGCGGTCCTCTGCTCGTCTCAGTGTGCGAATGAGACCGAATGCTGACCGGCCGCATGCTTCTGACTGTGTGCGTGCCGCACAAACACATAAGCATGCAGTCTTTCGCGTTTTTAAGAGCAACAAATGTGTACAGCTGGTTTGGGGGGTATATGATGCAATAATCCTTTATCTCGATTAATGCTTTTTCATAATCGTTTGAAGCCAAAATCGAAATCGGATTTTCGATTAATTGCACAGCCCTAACAGATACCTTAGGAACGGTATAACAGAAAACTTTGTTATACTTTGTTATATTTTTAAAACCTTGACTTTTTCAAACCACGGTATACTTTGAAACTAAATAGCTACGTATAGCGCATGTCTTTGAACTGGGGGGAAAACGGAGCACCCGGAGGAAAACCATGCAAACACGGGAAAAGCATGCAAACTCCACACAGAAATGCCAACTGGCCCAGCCGGGGCTTGAACCAGCAACCTTCTTGTTGTGAGGCAACGGTGCTAACCCATTAGAGTTTCTTTTTATTTTTGTTAGTTGGACATTTTACTAATATTTAAAAATTTAACTAATATTTCTACCAATTTATGTTTTGGACCAATTAGTAGCTAGTAGTTTAATCTCGTTTGCACATTCATTACAATTTCATATGAATTAGCTAATTCGTCATAACGTACATTAGTTGCGTTTTCTTGTTGGATTAAATTTTATACTTTGATTGCCTTTTGCCATCATCTAACACTCTCTTAAAATTCAGATTTAAAGAAACACTCCTCTTTCTTTTGCAAATAGGCTCATTTTACAACTCCCCTAAAGATAAGCAGTTGAGTTTTACCATTTTACATTTACATTTACATTTAGTCATTTAGCAGACGCTTTTATCCAAAGCGACTTACAAATGTCCAAAGCGACTTACAAATTTTTGAATCTATACAGCCAATCTCCCATGTTTGGCGGAAATACTTTTAGCTTAGCTTAGCATAGATTATGCAATCGAAATCAAGCAACTTTGCTGCCATATCATGGCTGCAGCAAGCACAATGAAGTTCTGAAGCACATTAAAATGGTCCCTGGCATGGCAACTAGATAACAGCACTGTGAAATATAATTGTGCCTGCTGCAGCCATGGTGCGGCAGCAAACTTCCTTGATTATTATGCCAGAATGAGAGTATAGCTCCATTCTTATCAACCTAGAAAATAGCAACTTTTAATTTTCTGTCAGTCTTAGTACACGTCTACACAATGTAAATACAGAAGAGTCTAGCTTTAAATAGGAAAATTAGCAAAACTTATTGCAAAAAATTTTTAGTGAGATGCTACTGGTCCAATCCGATTCACTCACGCTGCATGCACACCGCATGCATGTCACTCTCAATATGTGCACAAGAAAATAAATCTATTACTTGCGCGTGCAAAAGACGCGACATGTGAACAGCATTTAGTCAATAGTCCAACTGTATTTAAGCCAAGCTCAGAACTTTAAACTAGCATACAGTTGGCATAACTTTGTTTAGTTGCAGCAGTTTTGTTCTGTGAGGAAATGTGTTGTTAAGAAGCCTTTGCGATTAAAAGTGACTAATTAAACATGGTTATTGGTCAAATCGGTTAATTGTTGCATCCCTAGCCATCATGACCTTAAAAAAATATACTTTTCTTTTTCTATCAGTCTTAGTACACGTCTACATGATGCAACTACAAAAGAGTCTAGCTGTAAATAGGAAAATTAGCGAAACGTTTAAAAAAAAAAGTTTGTTCTAGAGTAAGATGCTAATGGTCTAATCAGATTCAATGATTTATGTTAAGCTAAGCTAAAAGTGTTCCTTCCAGACATGGAGGTTGACTAAATGGATGTAGAAATGGTAAAACTCAACTGTTTAACTCTAAGGAAGTTATAAAATGAGACTTCCAAAAAAAGTTGAGTGTTCCTTTAATGACACTATTAATTTAATAACAATGTCAGTTCTAAACAATGTGTATTTATTTACCAACATTTTATTGAATTAGAATATTGGCCAATATATAAATAATGCTTTTTTGTTATCAGTTTGATTTTCAAAGTCACTGCTTCTCTAAAAACATAAATTGCAAGGATGAGTTGTTGTTGAGGATGA